>NC_050450.1:977413-1234913 GCF_903995425.1 Onychomys torridus | reverse complement strand
CCAAGGGCTCATGGCAAGATTTGAGGCAAGGTCCCTATCCTGAGAGTTTCTTGCTTCTCCCCAGGGTCTGGGGTATGTTAGGGCCGTGGGCCTCCTCAGTGATAGGATTCTGCCGCCATTCCAGCTGCATGATCGCACATGCACAGTTCAGCAGCTAAGTAAGGGTCTTGTGTCTTACATCTTCAGTGCACACTGCGTGATTACACACATGAGGCATGGTCACACAATCTGCCCACCTGTGCTTTAAAAAGCCGGACACAGACTCCTGCTCTTCCTCTCTCTCCGTTCTCTCCTGCCCCACCATCTCTATCTTTCTGTCTGCTCTCTGCACGTGCTTCTTCCCCAGGCCCCTTTCCTCCTAATAAAGCTCTGACACTGGGTTCTGTCGAGGCTCATGCCTCATGACCTTTGCTCATGGTAACCAGCACCACTTATCATTTGTAACATTGGTGCTGTGACGAGACAGACTCTTCCAACGCTCTGCGTCTGGAATCCTGTACCACGGTTTATTGGACCTGCGACTACCCACTCCAATTTTTTCATTTGCCCAGCTGCCGGAACGCTCCACACAACACACCCGCTAAACAGATTGGTAAGGTTCCCCCTTTCCAGTCCCTCTCCATTTCCGGCAACTGTAGCCTGAGATATATTCCTCACGCTGGACCCCTGGGGGTGGGGGTGGGGGAGTCCTTGGCTGCATACCATGACACATTCTCTCTTAAAGTAGTGAATGCTGTCTGGACTCCCGGAGAGTCCTCTGCGATGTACACCCAGTCTTTGTCCTTGTCCTTCTCGTGATGACGATTGGATAATTTGTGTTGTTAATTTATGCTGGTCCAGGGACTACCTATCCTGGGGACACCTGAGATAGGAGCCTGGAATCCCGTTCGTTATCTTAATTTTTTTCTCTTGGCTGCAGTCATGGGACATGTGGGCTTTCTTCTCATGGTTCCACCCCTCCTCTGACAAATGTCTTAAATATCCCCAGATAGATACCAGTAAATTTGGCCGCATCACCGCTGATTTAACCCCGGATATTTCATGGGAATTATCTAACTTCTGCCAGTGAATGGGCAAATGAAGAGTTACCTTATCCCCGCACTTTCACCAAAGCTCAAAACCCTCCCTTTCTGATTCTCTCCTGCCCACTTGCATTCCTGAACCCAATCTCTGACTCCAAAGAACCTTATCTTATCTGTTCTCTGGTACCAGGCAGGCCGCTAAGCAAGGACAGGTCTGGAAGCAGGCTAGGATGCATGCAAATAAGTTTATCCCACATGGGGATCACAGTTATCCGATGGCTAGCCAGAGATTAGTTTACATCCTGCCTCCCGGTGGGTCTTCCTAAAGCTGTCCTCAAACCAGCAGACTAGGTTAAAAAATAATTAAAGACTCGGAATAAAATCTGTCTCTTGTCTCCCAAAGCTCCCTGACCTTAGGGCTAAAACTTAAACATCTGGAGAGCAAGGCTCCTGACCCCACAGGCAGGAGTGTTAGTGGTGGCATTTAAAGTGTACCATGGGAGAGATGAAATAGCCCAAAAAAGAAACTGCCAAATGCCGGCACATACTATCTGATTGGCTCCCTGAAAGCTGCTGGGTCTCTGTTTTAAGTGCAGGGAAAGACCACTGGGCTCGGGCTTACACCACCACCCCATGAGGGCACCAATATAGGGCCTTGCCCAAAATGCTGCCACTGGTCAGCTGACTGCCTCAGTGTACCTAGCGGCATGGGGACATCAGATCAGGACCACCCTCCAGCTGACTTCCTGGGCTTGGCCTTCAGCAGCAAATGAAGCTGCCTGGTTCCCAGCCCAGCCACTCCCATCTCATACAGGGAACTCAGGGCAGTAACAATACTATCTGGGCACCCCATCTCCTTCCTTCTAGACACCGGAGCCACTTAGTCCTGAGGGTGTTTGAAGGTCCACCTCTCCTTCTCATTTCCCTATTGTCAGGGTAGGGGAACAGCCTTACCCACCTCACCAGACTTAATTGTCCTTTCAGGGTTAGTAATGGGAAGAGAGTTTCCAGCTAAGGTTTCATTTCATTGCTCCCTCCCTGTGCCTCACTCCAGATCGGTCAGCAGTGCTTCTCCTCCTCACGCACAGGGACACAGACAAGGGCCCTGCTCCCTCTCAAGTTCCAGAGGACACCAGGATCCACTGCCTTGTCCCCAATTCTAGAAGAATGAGGTCTCACCCCACAATCTTTTCTCTTCCTGGTTCTCTCAGTTAATTGTCGCAGGATCACCATAGAGCTGGAATCCAGGGACCACAAATACATACCCAGGTGGTAAAGGAACAGTAATAGTTAAAAGGTATTTACACCCCAAGACCCAAAAGTGTCTGGGCGCTACAAATTCAGACTTTAATATAACCATCTATTACTGTTCAATGCTCTCAACAATTGATCACCTGTCTCCTGGATGCCAGACTAGTAAAGAAAACAGGTGCCTTAAATAATCTGTCTCAGGGTTGGGGATTTAGCTCAGTGGTAGAGCGCTTGCCTAGCGAGCATAAGGCCCTGGGTCTGATCCTCAGCTCCAAAACAAAATAATAATAATAATAATAATAATAATAATAATAATAATAATAATAATCTGTCTCTGATAAAGCTTATCTCAGGTAAAAATTAAGAACATGTTCCAATCTCTCTCTCTCTCTCTCTCTCTCTCTCTCTCTCTCTCTCTCTCTCTCAGTAATACTAACCAATATAAGCAGAATACCAAACACTACAATGGTCACCAGCCCAAGACTTTAATTTTCTCATGGCTACTTCTTAATATGTTCAAAATTTTTCCCAAGCTTCAGAAACCAGCTTAAACCCACCCAACAGGTCGGATCTACTTCAAGATAAGTGCCAAACCCAAACTTCCCTGGTCTTGGGAACCCCTCTATTATCCTGGGAACCCCCAAAAGGAAAAAATAAAGATAATAATAGTAATTCTTTCTTCTAAGCTTTTCTCTGTCTCACCAGCATCCTTTCAGACACAAAAGCAGCCAGAATGCCAACGCAAGAGAGATGAACAGCTCTGAGACAGCAGACGACAGCCCACCATCCCAGGACGCTGATCTACCTCAGAAGCCCCCTTCCCTACTCCCCCAAATCAGCGACACCCACCAAGTCAGCTGGAAGCAGTTTTTCCGGAAGGAATGACACCTCTATTCCTGTTCACCCACTTTTTAAAAATAAGCAAAAAGTTTGGAATGTTAGGATTCTGCCACCAATCCAGCTGCATGACCACACGCATATGCAGTTCAGCAGCTGAGAAGGGGTCATGTGTCTTACGTCTTCAGTGCACACTGCGTGGTGTGGTCACACAATCTTCACATGCATGGTGTAACTCCATAAGCCCACCTGTGCCTTAAAAAACTGGAAACAGACTCCTCCTCTTCTGCTCTCTGTTCTCTCTCTCTCTCTCTCTCTCTCTCTCTCTCTCTCTCTCCTCTCTGCACATGCTTTTTCCCCAGGCTTGGTTCTTTTGTCCCCTGCCCCTCTTCCTAATAAAGCTCTGATACTATATTTGGTTGTGGCTCATGCCTCATGACCTTTCCACATGTTAACCAGAGTCGCTTATCATTTTGGTCAACTCCTTCCGGTGGCACTCAGGCCCAGGAGGCAGGACGGTGAAAACTGCTGACAAGAAAGGCAGAGGGAGGCTGGCAGTGAGAGTGCAGTGGAAGCCGGGCAAATGTGCCTCCCTGGTGAGTGTGAGGGAGGAGGGCTTGGGGTATGGGATGCCTCGATTGGAGGGAACAGCCCTGAATAGCATGTAATGGCAGCAAGGCTGACTCGGTTTTCATTGTCTCCTGGACACAGCTCATAAAGAGCCCATAAGCTACAGAGCAAGGCCATAAGCAGCAGCTTCCAACCAGACAGGATCCAAACTTCCTCAGGCAAAGAACAACAACAATTGCCTACCCTGTGATGTTGTCACTGGGATGTGGTGAGCACTGAAGTGGTTTTCTTGGAGCCCAACATTCACTCAGAACTCACTAGCCCAGAACCAGGGCCCTTCTAACTGGTGAGATGCTGTGAAAGACCTCAGAATCCATGACTGCTGCCATGAGGATCAGCCTCCAGCAGTGCAGGGCTGATGGGGATCCATGGCGTCAGTGAACTAAGACTTCTTTATCTGAGGGAGTAAGGGGAAAGACACACACTCTCTCTTGATGGTTTCCTTCTGTCTTCGTCTTTATTCTTCTTCCTCTTATTTTTCCTCTACATTTTTCCTGGTGTTTCCTTCTCTCATTTTTGATGTCTTCCTTCTAACTCACTTTATTTTCCCCTTACATCTTGCATACCCCAGTAGAATCTTTCAAGCAATATAAAAATTACAATGTGGTTGCATTCTATTTTTCAAGTGAATACAGGTAAAAAACGTGTTTCCCATTTCCCTTACTTGATTAAACAAAGTCATCTCAAGAACCCACTGTGGGAGGACAGAAACAGCTTGACCATAAAGCTGCCATCACAGGCTTAGGATCCTAGACATAGCTGCTGTGACAGGCTTACTGTCAGGCAATATCCAGATCCAGGAAAGCCATAAGCTTACTCTACCCAGGGACCCACCCAAGGATGGGCCAGCATCTAATCAGCATCTAAGGAGAAGTATCTGACACCCCAAACATTTCAACCATTAATATTAGATCACTAGATGTCCTAGCACAGATGTATATCCCCATTTTACCAAGATACCCCTAGACAAATGTCAGCCAATCAGGCTCCTGAACCCTAAAAAATCCCCTAACCCCAACCTCTGCTATGATAAAAAAAAAAACAAAAAAACAGAGACCTCTGTTCTCACTGCTGCATAGGACAGACACAGAGACCAAGTTCCAAGCTTGAAATAAAGTCTCTTTGCTTTTACATATGGGATTTAGTCTCCATGGTGGTCTTTGGGGGTCCCCGAGATCTGGGCATAACACCACATACATTCATGTCTAAGAACTGATTATAGATTAACAAAGTGTGAGCAAGCAAGGCATTTTTTTTTCAGCCAGTTCTTTTCCTGGCAGGCTGCATTTTGGGGTTACAAAGAAAGGACCAATCATTTTATTATTTATCTCAAAAGGTAATCTTATAAGAAATCTAGGAAGGATCACAAATCTAGACTTTCATATATGAAAAACAATCAGTCAGCTCTATTTTAAATCCTCAGGGTGGACCAGGTGGTGGTGGTGGCGGTGGTGGCGGCGGTGGTGGCAGCAGCCCACATCTTTAATCCCAGCACTCGGAAAGCAGAGGCAGGTGGATCTCTGTGAGTTCGAGGCCAGCCTGGGCTACAGAATGAGTTCCAAGACAGGCTCCAAAGCTACATAGAGAAACCCTGTCTCAAAAAACCATATATATATATATATATATCCTTGGGGTGCATACCCATTCTTCAACAGATTTTTATATCAGGAAGCTGAGGGCAGAAATGGGCACAAGGAATTGATCATCACCTTTGGTCACCAACCCATCCTATCAAGAAAGGTATGTCAGCTGATATTTTTGTGGTGCTTTGTTCTTGTTCTCTGACCTTAACAAGTCCCCCCACTCAGTTATGTGTCTTTCTAAAACCTTAGATTATCTTCTTGGGTTTCTTTCCTTAAAGCTATTTGACAAAAACAACTTAGTCTAACCTTAAGTTATTTTCAAAGCTTTCTTTCAGCTGTGATGCATTCTGAAACCTGTGAACACATCTCCCAATATTAAGGTTAAAAGAATTTAAACTTGCCAGGCGGATCTTTGTGAATTCGAGGCCAGCCTGGTCTACAGAGCAAGACCCAGGAAATGCACCAAAACTACACGGAGAAACCCTGTCTTGGGAAAAAAAAAAAGAAAAAAGAAAAAAAGAATTTAAACTAGCTGGGCTTCTAGGATTCAGTTGTTTTCCTTACTCATTAACCTAAGCTAAGTCTATACAGCTCCCATGTGTTCTAGCTGTGTGACACTTCCTTGTTTTACTTTTTATCCTCTGCAGCCTCTGCTTTATCAGAGTCAGGGGCAACATTTTATCCCACCTTTACTTATGTTAACTTTTCCACTAACTGTATCATAATTCCTTACTATATTTATTAAAAACCCTCAATCATCAAAACCATATTTAAACTAACACTATTATTATATAAAATCATTGTTTCAGTTAAACAGTCCAGTTTGGGAGGAAATCATCTCCATAATAATCCACAGGTAAAAATGCCCAGTAGAACAGGATAGTTCCGTAAGATAAACACACTACCTTACAGGCAGTGGGAATCTCCCCACATCCATTCACACCATGCCAGAAAACAGAGAAAAATAGCATCACTAAATGTGCAAAGACACAGCAGTAGTAAGAGACAATCTGGGGTGAGGCTCTCAGGGCCTTGCTTATCTGAGATTCACCCATCCAGTCATCCATTTCCTGGAGGGTCGATCCCTGAAGTCAAATTGCCCTCTGCCGCTCCTCTGACATGGTCACTGGCAATGGCCCCATGGGCTACAAGAGAATCCTGAAGACAACCAGCAGCTACATGAGAGGCAGAGGGAGTGGGGTGGGTAGTGCAGGCCACTGATGATGCATTTTCTTTTCTCTTTTGAAAAAGGGTCTCCTGTAGCCCAGTCTGGACCTCCAGCTAACTGAGAAGTCTCCTGTGGAAGGAGAGCATTTCCCGGGGGTGTGATGTAGCCTATGGTGGCTCATGGACTAATGAGGGCCCTGGGAATGGAGTTTGTAGGGGATTTGACAAGTCCTAGGCAAATTTGAAGGAGCAGGACCATTATGAGAAGCTATTATTTTAATCTCCCTGAAGCACCCCATCACACACACACACACACACACACACATACCTCCATCACACACACACACACACATACCTCCATCACACACACACACAACTCCATCACACACAGACACACACACACTCAGAATGACACACACACCTCCATTACACACACACACCTCCATCACACACACACACAAACACACACAGAGACACACACTCAGAATGACACACACCTCCATCACACACACACACATACCTCCATCACACACACACACACACACACACACACACACACACACGCACGCACACGCACGCACACACACTCAGAACGATACACAGACACACACATGCTTAGCCAAGGCCAGGCACTAGGGAGGGCCATAAGCAATGCAGGGACCCAGCACAGCAGGTCCAGGGTTGCTCCTGAGCCTTGAGGCGGAGCAGCACAGAGCAGGCAGGCAGGGCTTCAATAGCTCAGAGTGTGCCTGACCCAGGCATGCGGTGGGATTTGGAGCTGATGAACAACTGCCCACTGGGGTCACAGCCCCAGAAAGGCCTGGTCTGCCACTCTCATGAACTTGAGAATTTGGAGTTGGCAGGGATCTTCTGTCCCCATTTTGCACTCTGTCTCCCATGATGATGGGTGCGGCTCCCAAGATCTGCCCTGGGGCTGCCTGGTAAACCTGACCAAGGTTTGGCTCCAAGGGAGGAATGGAATGTTATTGCCTATGGTTGCTAAGCCACAGCAGCTATGTTATAATGTTGTAGCCAGGACTGCCTTGATGACTCAGATCCAGTAGTTTCTTTATGTTGGTACAGTGTTGATGCAAATTTAGAGTTAATCCTGTTACAGTATATGCATGTTTTTCTGTTCTTGTTTGAAATATTGTTGCTTTACAATATATTCTAGACTACTGAGGGAAATCTTTGGTAATAGTTTCTTTATTTAAAAAATAAGAGAGAAAGCAGGAGAGTAAAATAATAAAAAAAAAAAAAGGAAGAGAGAAATTTGTCTGAAGTAAATGACTGAGGAATCAAAGGGACAGACACAGACTGAGGGTACATGGAAGGCTGTAGAAGGTCAGAGGGGATGTGGATTATGTTTGTTGTGGTTTCTGAGCTTGAAAATAAAGGCTCTTTGCTTTTATATATGGGATTCGGTCTCTGTGGTGGTCTTTTGGGGGTGCCCACCATCTGGGCATAACACTTTAGAGGCTAAATCTGTGTCATCATGGCAGGGAGCATGGCAGCTGGAGGCATGGTGCTGGAGAAGGACCTGAGAGCTCACACCTTTCTTTTTTTTTTTTTGTTTTTTTTTTTGGTTTTTTGGTTTTTTTGAGACAGGGTTTCTCTGTGTAGCTTTGTGCCTTTCCTGGAACTCACAGAGATCTGCCTGCCTCTGCCTCCTGAGTGCTGGGATTAAAGGTGTGTGCCACCACCGCCCGGTGAGAGCTCACATTTTATCCAAAAGAAGGAGGCAGAAAGAGAATGTTTGAATCCTCAAAGCCCACCCTCCGTGGCATGCCTCCTCCAGCAAGACTGCACCTCCTGATCCTAAATAGTCTTCCAACTAGAAACCAAACATTCAAATACATGAGTCATGGGGACATATTCCACTCCCTGGCCCCTATAGGCTTGTAGCCATACCATAAGGTAGAAATGCATTCAGTTCAACCTCAAACATCCCCATAGTCTTTCACAGTCTCAACACTGTTTCAAAGTCCAAAGTGTCTTCTGAGACTTAAGGCAATCTATTAACTGTAACTCTGTAAAAGCAAAAGTTAAATTATACTTCCAACACACAATGGCACAGACTACAATCACTATTCCAAAAGGGAGGAGACGGGGTACAGCGAGGAAACACTAGACCAAAGCAAGGCTGAAACCCAGCTGGGCACACTCCAAATCCTCTATATCTGATGTCCGAGGGCTCAGATGGCTCTTCAGATCTCCAACTCCTTCCAACTTCGTTGACTGAGCACACTGCGCTCTCTCAAGCTGCTTCCACTCCCTGTCTGCAGCTGTCCTCCGCAGGTATCCTGGCTCAGGCATCTACAGCATCTTGGGATTTCCAACACAATCCAGGCTTCACCTTCACAGCTTCACACACTGGCCTCACTGGGCCTCCATGCAGGGACTCCCCTGTCACACACCTGGCCTCAGCAGCTCTCCTTAACTGGAGGAAGATTCCACAACCCTTTTACTCCTGTATCCTTCATGACTCTAAATCCAGAACCACACAGTGGAAGATGCCAAGTTCTTTGCCTGCTTCGGATGCAGCCTGGCCTGCTTGAATAACATTTGCATCAGTTTCCATTTGTTGTTACTCTTTACCAAAAGATCATTCCTTAGGCCTGTTCTTTCCAGCTGGAGAAGCGTGCTGGCAGAAGAATCACGAGTCATGGTTACCTTTTTAGAGCTTTATTGAGAGAGAGGGGGAGAGAGAGGAAGAGAGACAGAGAGACCATGTGGAGGGCGGAAAGAGAGAAGGGAAGGGGGGCACACCAAGTAAAATCCATCTCTTGTTCCCCAGACCTCCCGACTAAAACTTAAGTATCTAGAGAACAAGGCTCCTGACCCCATGGGCAAAAGAGTCATCTGTGGCATTTAAGGTGTGCCAGGGAAGAGATAAAAGCCCAAAAACAAAATTGCCAAGTGCTGGGCTGACTCCCGAAAGCTGTTGGGTCCCTGTTTTAAGTAAAAATGGTCATGGGTTAGCGAATGCCCTGCCAGGCCATCAACAGCCTTGTTAAAAGAAAGACAACCAGTCAGCTGACTGCCCCCAGGTGCATGGGTACATCAAGCTAAGACCTCCAGCAGATCTAGGTTTGGCTACAGGCATGGCAGGGAAAGAGAGAGGGAGAGAGAAAGAGAGAGAGACAGAGAGAGACAGAGAGAGAAAGAGAGAGAGAGAGGAAGAGAGACAGAGAAAGAGAGAGAGAGGAAGAGAGACAGAGAGAGAGAGAGAGAGAGGAAGAGAGAGAGAGAGAGAGAGAGAGAGAGAGAGAGAGAGAGAGAGAGAGACTGCATGGAGGGTGGAAAGAGAAGGGAAGGGAGGGACACAGAGGGCCGCCCGCTTTTTAGGCTGGCCCGTGTCCCAGGATGATGATGTAATTAAGGACAAAACCCTTACAAGCACTACTGTCTTCCAAGACACTACTGGAATGGCCCATTAAGTCTTGCAGCATTCAACTGCTTTTCTAGCCAAAGCTCTTAAAGTCTTCCATGTTTCTCCAACAAGCAGCAGGGTCAGGCCTGTCACAGTGGTACTCCAGTCCCTGGCACCAACTCCTGTCCCAGTCACTGTTCTATTGCTGTGCAGAGACGCCGTGACCAAGGCAGTATAAAAGGCTTATAAGAGAGAGCATTTAATTGGCGTCTTGCTTACAGTTTCAAAAAGTGGGTCCATGACCATCAAGGCAGGGGTCACTGTAGCAAGCAGGCAGTCATGCGCTGGAGCAACAGCTTTGAGCTCACGTCGGATGAACAAAACAGAAGCAGAGAATGTGTTTCTGGCATGGGCCCGCCCCAGTGACACTCCTCCCAGTCCTTTGTAAACAGCCCTCCAGCTGGAAGCAAACATTCAAATATGCAAGCCTATGGGGCTGCCCTGGGCCACAGCGAGAAACGTCTTACAGGAATAGGGTAAAAAGCGACGTGGGCTGGTGGGGCAGCTGGAGGAGGGTGTCCCTCCATTGAGGATACCAGCTAATGTTAAGCTACCATAGGAAGCACAGAGTAAATCAAGAGGCCACTCCTGCTCCTGAACCCAGTAGCAGCAAGCATGGTGGCCAGAGGGTGGGGAACTGGGGTCCTCCCTCCTGATACTACACCCTGGCGAGCTAACAGAAACAGAGTAATAGAGTGTCGGGGGTCTGAACCCTGGTAGCATGGCAGTGTTATTGGAATTTGTGGTAGTTTTAATGAGAATGCCGCACATCGGCTCATGTATTTACATGCTTCCATCTCCAGTTGAACCATTTGGAAGGATTAGAAAGTGTGGCCTTGTGGGAATAGGTATGTCCATGCTGGAGGAGGTGTGTTGCTAAGAGTGAGGTTTCAAAAGCCCAGTGTTGTTTATCTGTCTGTTTCTATCCATCACCTATCTGTCTGTCTGTCTGTCTGTCTGTCTGTCTATCTATGGATCAGGATGTAGCTCTCAGCTACTGCTCCAGCACTATGTCTGCCTGCATGCCGCCATGCTTGGCACCATGATGATAATGGACTAAACTTCTGAAACTGTAAGCAAGGCCCCAATTAAAATGTTTTCCTTTATAATGGTTGCCTTGGTCATAGTGTCTCTTCACAGCAATAGAACAGTAGCTAAACTGGGCGATGGTGGCACACACCTGTAATCCCAGCACTCGGGAGGCAGAGGCAGGTGGATCTCGTGAGTGTGAGGCCAGCCTGGGCTACCAAGTGAGTTCCAGGACAGGCTCCAAAGCTACACAGAGAAACCCTGTCTCGAAAAACAAAACAAAACAAAACAAACAAACAAAAAAGAACAGTAGCTTAGACAGAATTGAAACATCTCATGACGGAGGCCCATGAGACTCCAGGTAGACAAAAAGTCACTTTTCTGGGAAATCAGAAACTTGGGAAGATTCTGGAAGGCCCCTCTAGATTTATGAGTGAACAGCTGCTGGGGGAGGGGACTCTGACCAGCTGTGGAGAGAAGAGATTCTCAGGCCTGGGGAGCACTGGCAAGCTGTGCAGAGACCTCCGGGGCTGCAGCTTTTGGGAGTTATCACCACACTTGGGCTTCACAGTGGTGGGACTGCCTTTGAGTCACCCAGATTTCCTTAAGTAACCCCACCTCATAAGCCCATTAGTAACCCCAATAAAAACTCATTGGTTCACCAAGTTGGACTTCAGGGCCACCTTTATTTTAGTCTGTCACAGGTTTGTGTTCTGGGGTGACTAAATGTGTATGTTGTGTCTCCCTAGGAAGTCTCCATATAACAGCAGCCCTTCCTGTTGAGTGTGGGGTGCCCACCCCAGGCAAGCCCATGAGAATTTGGAAGCACAGGTGGATCTAGAGATGTTGGGGTGTCGGAGGGTGTAACAGGATGCCCAGTGTGCTGTAGAGCACTGAGAAGTCAGCCAGGTGGCTCACCCTGGCCATAGTGCTGTGCAGGTGTGTCATACACAAACACACAGTAGACTGCACCTCGGACTCCAAGTCAATTTTCACGTTGAGACCCTTGGCTGCAGATGTGTGGAGCTATTTCTAGGCTCTCAGTTCTGCTCCATTGGCCTATGTGCTTATTTTGAGGCCAGAACCATGTTGTGCTGGCTACTGTGACTTTGCTATATATAAAACAGTGTGATGCCTGCAGCTTTGGTCTTTTGTGGTTCCATAGGAATTTAAAGTCTAGTTCCACCCACTACTGGGTCTGGATCGGAAAGAAATGACACCGGCACGTTCCTGTTGACTGCAGCCAAAGTGAGGAGTCAACCACTTCTCCATTCCAGATGACTGGATGAGGTACCTGTGGTTTGTAACACTTCCTGGACATTAAAATTGAAATCCTGTCATTTGCAACAACTTGGATGAACCTGGAGGATGGTCTGTTAAGTGAGATAAGCCAGACACAAAAAGATAAACACTGTTCTCCTCCACATGTGGAGGCCAAGAAACAGTCCCCTAGATGCAGAGAGCAGAATCATAGTTATGGGCGGTAAACAGTTATTAGTGGTAGCTAGATTAGAAGATGTTCTGGGTTCTGTTTCGCAGCAGGATGAGCATCGTCAACAAGACCACAGCATGGCTTCCCAAAGAGCTGCAAGAGAGGAGTCTGGATGTTTCCTCTGAAAAACATGACAACAGTTTGAGGTGCTGGGTATGCTAATTACCCTGATTTGATCATTATGCAATATCTCTAAACATTTATTATGCACAATATCTAAACATCTAAATACTCACAATAACTATGTGTTGATTATAAATAAAGCCTTAAAAGATCAGCAAGCAGAGCCTTGCTCCAGGCCCGGCCCCGGCACAGCACGCATCCTCCAGCCTACTGCCTGTCTGCTCCAGCCAGGCTGTCTCCTTTTTGCTGTGAAATGGCAGCAGGCTTCAGTGGTCACTGAGAAGAGGGGAAGAAGGATGGTACAATGGCTGCTCTAAAGCCCAACACCGTGAGGAAGCCAGAGAGCATGGCGGGCATATTTCTAGCCAGTCTCCTTTCCTGAGCACACGGATGCACATGTCTGTGAGTACACAAAGGAGGACAGTTGTCCAAGGCCATATGCACACCCACCTTTAGAAGAAAGAGACACGTGCACACAACGGAGGGCACCTTCTGCGGGACCCTAATGTCACCAAGTACTGTCCCTGATGCATTTGTACCAGGCCTTACCTGTCTGTCACCTGCACGCCCTCCTTCCTTCCTGGGAATTCTCACTTGTCCTGTTTTTGTATTACTGGTGCTCCAGCTCAGTGTCTAGCCATATCGCCACAGGGGCATAAACATCCCAAAATAAGCCTGGGACAGCTCCAAGTGGCAGATGCTGGACAGGCCATATCAGGGACATGGCTCTCCGTTTGCTGAAGGGCCCTTGGGCAAATTAGGAGACTTCAGCAGCTGTGCCCACTGACTGCCAGGGGGCATGGGTGAAGCAACAATTGGGAGATGCCCTGGCACATGTTCTGGATGGATGTCCTGGGAGGGCATGATTGGTGGGGGTAGGGGTGTGGTGGAGAGAGGGAGGCAAGCAGGCAGTCAGGAGGTCTGAGGGATTCTGTACAGCAGGGTCTGTTGTCACTCTCCTCCTGCCCACATGGAACAGCTCAGCCTTCAGTCAGACTCAGCCACTGCTCCATACAGGCAACAGGACACCCTGTTGGCAGCAGCCGGGCGAGGTGGACAGCCCTGCACAGCTGGGATGGGGAACCCTTTGAGGATCCTCAGTTCCACAGAAACCAGTGGAGAAGAGCACCCAGTTGCTGTGACAGTAGACACCATCCACTGAGCTCTTGCCAGCAGGGCATCAGGGTAGTCTCCATGGGAGTCTCCAAGAGGCCACAGTTATGCTCAGTTCACGGAGAAGTGAGCATGGGGAACAGGGCTTTCTCTAGTAAACAATGGACCAGAGGAAGGCAGAGTGCAAGCAGGTCTGACTGCCCACCGGGCCCTGCTGACCCGGCAAGGCTGATCGGCCTGGGTGCTTGACCCCTTCAGATACTATCAGCCCTGTTAGATAGATCCTTGCCTGGGCTAGCAACTAACTGCACTTCAATCCCACAGATGGCCAGACCCGAAGTGACAGCGGCGGCCAGTAGAGGGCAGCAGAAGACCATGGAACCATCGCTCCCGCATTCCGGAGCAGCTTTGTCTCTGATCCTCGGACTTTGTTCCGTGTCTAGGACGCCTCAGACTCAAGCCCAGCTCTGCAGGAGAGTATCAAGCCTCACCTACGCCAATACCAACTGCATCCTCTCACTGCCTTCTGAAATTTTTGACCGGTTCAGAGCCCCCTCAGGTCACCACAGGAACACGTGAGCCCCCAGGCTCAGCCCTAACCTTCCCTAATATATGCCCCCCACAGCATGTAGCCTGAGATCTGGATGACAAGTGAGCCAACGGGACCACATATAACATCTGTGGACATCACAGCGCGGCTCCTCCAGAGTGGTGGTCCTGTGCAAGCCTATGGCCACACACTTAACTAGGTGTAAGCACCCTTACAAGCTACCTTCCCTCTGGGGTCCCTATAGAGGTTCCCCAGGCCCCTCCCCACATTACCCTGGACCCAGCATCATGAGGATTGCGGCCTGAGCTGTGGTTAGTCTCTTGCCATTATCCAGGGATGGGGATCTTACGCCTTCAAGATAGAAGGTTCTAGTTCCTTCCCGTCAGCCTTCAGGAAGAGGTCTTAGAATTTGACAGAGACCTCCCATAAGCCACTGACCACCTTTCTTTGGTGACCATATGTGTAACTAGTCCTTGCTCCAAACTGGCCACTCCTCAGTCCTGCTCAGTCACCTAGACCCATACATCCTGGCTAGAACCGTCATACCAAATCCTCACCACTGGCCATGACTCCCCATGACTCCTGTTTCTACCTTCCCCAACAACCTCCTGCCCTGAAGTCCCTTACTATCCTGTTCCCAAACCTCCCTTCTTAGTAAGGATTTCTATCTCTGTGATGAAATACCACAGCCATAAAGAAATTTAGGGAGGAAAGGGCTTATTTGTTTACATTTCTATATCATAGTGCGCTATCAAAGGATGTTGGGGCACGAATTCAAGGCAGGAACCAGAATGCAAAAGAGCTGTGTAGTTGGAGAGCTTCTCTCCAGGTTCCACCAAGCCCCCGCGGTCCCACAACCAGTGTCTTTACATGTTGCTTCTCATGGCGGCAGCTGGCAGTGTCTCTTCCCACCCAGCCTTCCACCTCCCAGAATTCTCTTCTCTCTTGTCCTGCCTATACTTCCTGCCTGGCCACTGGCCAATCAGAATTTTATTTACACAGAGCGATATCCACAGCAGAGCTGATGCAGAGGACATGGAGGGGTGCTACTCACCATAGGCTTGCTCCCCATGGCTTGCTCAGCCTGGTTTCTTATACCATCCAGGACCATGAGCACTGTACCCAGTGGGCTGTGCTGTCCCAGATCAATAAGAAGGAAAGAAAGACAGACAGAAAGAAAAGAAAAGAGGGAAGGAAGGAAAGAAGGAAGGAAGGAAGGAGGGGAGGGAGGGAGGGAGGGAGGAGAGAGACAGACAGACAGACAGACAGACAGACACACACACACACACACAGAAAGAGAGAGAGAGAGAGAGAGAGAGAGAGAGAGAGAGAGAGAGAGAGAGAGCAAAACAAAATACCCAATACCCTCTAGGTTTGCCAATAGGCTAGTCTAGTGCAGACATTTTCTCAACTGAGGCTCCCTCTTCTCAATTGACTCTGGCTTTTATTAAGTTGACAAGAACTAACCAGGACACTCCTGGGGCGGCATACTGCACTGAGGACCTTTCCTACCCCCTACTCCACCTGGCTCCCTAACCTGCAATGGCCAGACCTGCCGGGGCTGGAAGGTTTATGGTACAATGGTCTGAGTCGGTATAATGGTATCAGAGCAAGGGTGGTTGATGGACAGCTAGGAAAAAGACAGAGGGGGGTTGCCTAGAGGGTGTGGCTAACTCACATGAACAAGGAAACTTTGAGGAGCAGAGCTGAATCCTGAACATGGTGCTCCTGAAACCCACACTGCTGAGACTCTTCCCACGTGTCCCCTTTACCTCACTCAGTTCTGTTGCTTAGAGACACATGATGTGTCATATCCTGCTTCTGACCCCAGTCTGTGGGGCACCAAAAGCAACTCCCAGAACTATAGCTAGAGTTCTCCCTCACCTGCCAGTCCCACAGCTGCTCAGACTCATCTGAGTAAATACACAGAGACTTATATTTCTTACAAACTGTATGGCCATGGCAGGCTTCTTGCCAATAACTGTTATATCTTAAATCAACCCATTTTTATTAATCTGTAAGTTGCCACGTGGCTCTGGCTTACATATTCTTAACATATTCTCATGGCAGCGGCTGGCAGCATCTCTGCCTCTGCCTTCCACTTCCCAGAATTCTCTTCTCTGCTTGTCCTGCCTATACTTCCTGCCTGGCTACTGGCCAATCAGCATTTTATTTATACAGAGCGATATCCACAGCATTTCCCCTTTTCTTTTTTTTTTTAAAGAAAGGTTTTAACTTTCACCTAGTAAAATTACATATAACAAAATAGTTATCTAGCAAGGATTACAGTTAGTCTATTTATAATATCTAGTCCATTTGGCAAAATTAAAGAAGATATCCTATCTATCCTATATTTGTGAGTCTAAGGTTTCATATCTAACTTATCTTTTATCATAACTAAGGAAAATTATAACTATCTAGTCTTCAACTACATCAAAGACCTCAGAAGGATATAATATTACCTAAGAAACGGGAAAAGGATACAAGCAACTTTTGGGAGTCTTGCAAGAGTAGACAGAGACAGTTGGCAGCCTGGACAGTCACCTAATGTTCCTTTGTAAAGTTGGGGCATCTGTCTTCAGCCCATAGGACTAGAGTCTCTCAGTCACTTTTCTCAGTGTCCTGTAGAATGTCTGACAGTTTCCTCTGCAAAGCAGGAACCTAAAGGACCATTTTGTCAAACAAAGTTCAGTGGTCACCTTCCTAGGGGTCCTTCATGTCCAGTCAATCAAGCAGTCCAGGCAAGAACAGTTTCTTACCCAAATGGCTGTTTTTTGCCAAGATAAAGATAAGCTCTATATAGAGTGTCTTCGATGCCCATCTTCCTCTTTGAAATAAATCCGGTGCTGCCAGGAGCAGACATGTCTCACTGTCCAGAAAGCCTAAATCTTTAAAATATTTTAAATGCCATATTCTGTAGGTCTTTGAAGTGTTTGAAGATTACTTATCTATCTGAAATATATCTATGTATACCTAGAAGACTTAACTAACATGGTTACGAGTATGATTATCATAGATGACTAATTATTAATCTATTTTTTAATTATCCATTACAATTTTAAATGAACTGTACAAACATATACCTTAAACAAAAGTAGAACTATACACATAGAAGAACAAAATTAACTTTAAATTTATATCAATAAACTAAAATCTATACCAATGTAAAACATTTCAAACAAGTTGTTGCTCTTTAAAAGTAAGTTCAAAAGCCAGGCGGTGGTGGCACACGCCTTTAATGCCAGCACTCGGGAGGCAGACACAGGCAGATCTCTGTGAGTTTCGAGGCCAGCCTGGTCTACAAAGTGAGTTCCAGGAAAGGCGCAAAGCTACAGAGAAACCCTGTCTCCTGAAAAACCAAAAAAAAAAAAAAAAAAAAAAGTAAGTTCATTATTCTACCCTTTCATCCTATCATAATATCTATATCATATCCCCTTTTTTTCTTTAGAAAGAGATTGCATTTATAATCAACCTGCTTTAAATAAAAATATTGGTTTTTCTCTGTCCCACACCAGAGGGCTCTTCTGATATGGGACACAAGAATCTCTCAATCTTTTTTTTAGGAATATGCTTGGGTTTAGAGGGGTGAGCCAATTCCATCTCCAAAGCCAGCTTGGTATATTTGGGAATTTGGGCGTAGCTTCTCTTACTACTTCTTGCTGGAGGGGGGCGTTGTATCTTATGGGGACACAAACAAAATTTTAGGATTATGGAGTAGTCTGTGAGGCTGTATTGTCTGAGCTAGTTGCCTTGAAACCATTCTGGATGTTGTATCATCTGGGTCATGGTGTCATCGGAGACATTTCAGAGGGTCTTGACTGGTCAAATCTGATGTATCTTAATCTGGAATAAATCCATAGCCTCTGGCTTTCTGTGGAAACAAAAGCAGAGCCTCCTTTCCAAAGCAACAAATCCTTAGATCCAAATTTTGAAGTCAAGGTATCTTTAAAATATATATATCAGCTTAACTCGACAGCTTTTATGATCAAATGTTTTTCTGCAGTTAAGAATCCCAAAGACAATACAATCCATCTTCTCTGTGTAATGTCCATCTTTTTTTTTTTTTGTAGTATCCATCTTTACGTGGCTTGTTTTTTATATTAATTTTACTGTCTCTTTAAGGACTTTTTTAAAACTATGTATTTCTTTATATAACTGTATATATCACCTTTTTGTCTCTTTCAAGCCTATGTATATTTTACATACATTGTAAACTATTCCATCTGAATCTGTCTTATTGTGAACCTATTGCTTTAAACTGCAGCATTCCAAGACTGAAATGGCAGCTGTGGCTGGTGGCTCTGCCCACCTCAGCTTCCCAACATGGCGGTGGCACATTTACAGCCAGCTCTGGGAGCCATCAACTCTTAGAAACAGTGGGTCTATGCTTTTATCACTTTTATCAAATCAGCATGTAGCCCAGAATTTTTTTTCACTAGCAAAGACTAAATCCACCACACAGTGCAGTGTAATGTGCTGCTTGTAGATGCCTCATTCCCGCCATACTGCTGGTCAAATGCACACACCAGGAGTCTGCCATAGTAGCTCAAACCCACAGGCTGCTGCTAACTTGAGAGACAACTAGGTAGCTGTTTCTAGCTCCATTTTAGAATCTTTTATCTCAGGTTTTAGGTGGAAACTCTTGCCAACCCATTGGGTGCCATTTGTAGCTGGAGTTTTCCTGGTCCTGCCTGGCCCAAGGTCAGGACAAATCTCCCTTGCCCCCTAGTCCCACAGCTGCTCAGACCCAACCAAGTAAACACACAGAGACTTATATTTCTTACAAACTGGCCATAGCAGGCTTTTTGCTAACTGTTCTTATATCTTAAATCAACTCATTTCTATTAATCTGTAAGTTGCCACGTGGCTCGTGGCTTACTGGTATCTTAACATCTTCTCATGGCAGCAGCTGGCAGTGTCTCTCTGCCTCTGCCTTCCACTTCCCAGAATTCTCTTCTCTGCTTGTCCTGCCTATCCTTCCTGTCTGGCTACTGGCTGATCAGCATTTTATTTATACAGAGTGATATCCACAACAGATAACCCCCTCTCGTTGTACCCTGTCCCAAGTATGCCCACAACCCCACCTGATGGGTTCTGCCCCTCCTCCCAGTCCCACCTCAGACAGGCCCTGCTGAACACAGGTTGTGCCTTTTAGTCTGGAAATTCTCATTTGGGGAACGCAGTCAGCTGGAGGGGATCCCAGCAGGGTCTACCTGCCAGAGCCTTTGCCTTCCTCTAGATGCCCACTCCAGGGAACCTGCATAGGGAAGTCCTGCTTGCCCCAAAGACTGAAGTTTGAAGTCAGAGGTTCTTGCATACCTTATCCCCAGGCTAGACCTGCCCACTGACACAGGGCTGGGAGAAGACTGTAACAGTGTCTGCCTCCTCCATGGCTGCTTTTGTTCCTCTCTGCCTGTCTTTCTCACATCTAGGGCATAGAGTATGTTGGGCAATTCTGGGGCACCATGTAGGTGATTATGGCTGGAGGGATCCACCTGTTTTAATAAGAAACACGTTTTCAAAAGATGCATTTGTTTTATGTATTTTACATATATGAGTGTTTTGCCTACATGTATGTCTGTGCATCTTGTGTCCCTGGTGCTTGCAAATGTCAGAAGCAGGAGTCAGATCCTCGTGAGCCACCACGTGGTTGCTGGGAACAGAACCCAGGTCCTCTGGAAGAGCAGCCAGTGCTCTTAACTGCTGTTCCATCTCTCCAGCCTCTAGAAGCACCTTTTATTTTTCCCATTTCTTTGCCTCTTTCAGAGACAGCAGCCTGGGCTGGATTGTAGCCATTTTCCCACCCTAGCTGGGTGAGGTGCCGATATCACCTCTGCTGAGAAGGTCTGGTCTAGGCACTTGCAGTGAACTCGTGGTAAAGTACATTGTGGTTTTTCCAAGCAAGAAGGCAGCAGAGGACATGAGGAGCCCAGATCTCTCTTCTGAAGTCTTGGCTTCCCCAGCTCCATGGCTAGGAAGAAGACACCAGTCACCACTCCAAATAGACAGCAGCACAAGGGGTCCCCAATTAGGCTGCAATTCTGTGGGCCACCAAGTCTCCTGGTCCCGGCCGAGGTACCCCAGAGCTTGGCTCTATAGTCAAAAGCTGTCTTTCCAATTATCTGCAGTGACTTTGCCTTGGGGATAATTGGCTCTCTGCAGCTTGCCTCCGCTCTGAGCCACTGGAAGAAAGGCTGGCTGGGTTGGGACTAGGGATCTAGCTGAGCAGGGCTGAGCAGTCCTGTACCAGCCGCTGACTGACCTGGAGACAGCTGGCAGAAGGTCACTTCTGTGTGCTCCCTGAAAGTCATCAAGCCCTGGACTGCCTTGTCCTCAACTTTGCCCAGACACTGGGAAGACCCTACAGATGTGCCGCCCCTTCCTGGGGACAGACAGCTACTCCAGCCGCCACTCACAAAAGCTTCAGCACACACTAGCCTTGCCCATTGCTTCACCCTTGTAGCAGGTTCTTAAAAAGGTCTTATTAATAAAAAACAAACCTGTATCCAGGTATTAGGGTGAATGTTGGAAGATCAGAGAAGCAGAACAAGCCACAGCTACCTCATCTTGCCATTTCTTCAGCTGATCCTCTTTCCTCATACTGTAAGCCTCTGAATCCTCATCCAGAATGAATCTCAGCTGAATTGTGCTGCTCAAAAGCCTAAAAGCTTAACCAGGCTAGTTCCTGGCCCTCACACCTTATAAACCTTTCTGCTTGCTCACTTCCTGGGATTAAAGTCGTGAGTCACCATGCCTGGCTGTTTCCAGTGTGGCTTTAAACTCACAGAGATCCAGATGGATCTCTGCCTCCCAAGTGATAGGATTAAAGGCGTGTGCTACCATTTTCTGGCCACTATATCTAGTGGCTGTTCTGTTCTCTGACCCCAGATAAGTTTATTAGGGTGCACAATATTTTGGGGAATACAACATCACCACACACCCTTTTCACACACTTGTCCCCAATGTCTCCAGCCCTCAGAGCCCCTTGTCTCAACATTTAGGAGCCTGCATAGGCTGTCTGCAGCTCTCTACTACATGGTGCACCAAGTAGGCTGGGTGGAGCCTGAGTGGCCCTGGGCAGCAATGGGAGGCATGCCAGGGGCCTATGGTCTTAGCTGAGTTTCTGTTGTCGTAAGGTCCTGGACCAGTACCCCTTGGGGGTTTGTGGTGCCCTCACTTCTTCATGGGATGGGCTTCCTGGTCTCCAGTGCCCTGGAAGGAGCCCCCCTACCCACTGCGCCCTCTTTTGAGTGTAAGGTGCCCTCAGGGCTTCTCTGTCCACTTCCTATCTGGGCTCTGCATGGGGCCACTACCTACAGCCATTGAGCAGCTTGAAGCAAAGAGGCTGCAGGAAGGTGGAAAGAAGCTCCGAGCTCTCAGCCCCACTGGGCCCCACTGCAGCTAATGGAAAGCCCCATGGGCTCCTATCGATGTAGCACCTGGGGCTGAGGCTGTACAGAGGGACAATCTGTTCCTGATCGTTTCCGTGGGCAATCATGGTCTGGTCTTCCACAGTGGTAACCTGAAGGCTAGCTGGACCACTTCTCTCTACTGGCCCTCAAACTTCATGGCGTCCTCATTTTGGGGATGAGTTGAAGTGAGAGAAAAGGAAAATGACATCCCATGCAAGAGGGAGCCTCGAGTGGGATGGGGGAAGGGCAGGTAAAGCCTTCAACTGTGATCAACAGTATGGACATGCTCAAGGAGCTAAGGCTCTGTCAGAGCTTGCACCCCAAAGCTGTGGCCAGTGGCCAGAGTCTATTCAAAATATGAGTGATGCTGACACCACGGACTGGGGAAGGTTCTCGTGGAATGGAGAGACCACAGCCATTCCTGAACAATGACCAACAGGAGGAATTCTGAATGCCCCTCTGAATATGTAGCTCTTACTGTGATCCCTGCCTCCTGCCATCCTCTCCCAGCCCCCTCCTCCCAGCCCTCCCTGGTCCCGAGCCCTCCCTCAGATCCCCAAATTGAGCATGTCAAAGACTAAAGTGATCCCAGCCAGTAGCCCTAGAGACAGAGGCCTGCACACCAGTGAAGCGCCAGACATGAGGACGACACATGATGCAGTCTGGTGAGCACTGGAGAGGAGAGCTGGCATAGCTGGGGCTCACAGGCTCCAGGCTCTAGACTCCCACAAGGCTTGGGGACTCCGAGGCTCCAGAGCTCTGGCCTGAGGTGGAAAGGATGGCATCTTTCATCCGTTCCCTCAGGCCCATGACTGGATTTTTCACGAGTCGGCCAGGGGCAGAGAAGACACAGAACGAGCTGGTGGCTCGGCACAGCGCTGGCTTTGGATGGCAGTGTGGTTGGTTTGCCCATCTCACCAAGCATCATTGTACTTCATGCATGCTTGAGGAAAAGGGGTAAGGATGAGGGGTTGGACAAAGGACTCCCTCTCTCTTTCTTTCTCCCTCCCTCCCTCCCTCTCTCCTTCTCTCTCCCCTTCCTCCCTCCTTCCAATCTGGGATTAGACTCTTTAAAAAACTGAAATGCAGGCTGGGTGGCAGTAGTGCATGTCTTTAATCCCAGCACTGAGGAGGTAGAGGCAAGTGGATTTCTGTGAGTTCAAGGCCAGCCTGGTCTACAAAGTGAGTTCCAGGACAGCCAGAGCTACACAGAGAAACCCTGTCTCAAAACAAACAAACAACCTGGAATGTTGTTTCCCGGGTTGTGGAGTCTCAGAGAACAGGGTATGAGCCCTGAGGGGAAGGAGCATAGAGAAAGGTGAAGCCAAAGGTTAGAAAACAGGAGTGGGCTGCAGCCTCACCTGTGACAGGAGGGTCATTGCCCCAATGCTCAAGGCCCCTCTGTGCAAAGCCAGGGTGGCCTAAGGAGAGGAGCATGCCTGCATTGGACTAGCTCCACCCTTGAGCCGCTCACATTGCCAGCCAGCCTGATAATTCCAGCTCTGTCTGCCTCTGTGCCTTTGCACAGGTGGCTCTTTCTGTGTCTGGCTATTCTAGTCTCTCTTTTAAAATATTTTTATTAATATTTGAGAATTTCACGCATGCATACAATGTTTGTTTGTTTTTAATTATGTCCACCCTCCACTCATCCCTCTAACTCCTGGATCCAACCCTCTCCCCCACATTGGTCTCTTGTTTGAGATTTTTTCCTTAGAATCCTCTTTTTTTTTTTTTTAAATATGTGTGTGTGTGTGTGTGTGTGTGTGTGTGTGTGTGTGTGTGTGATGTACCTGAGTGTGTATGCATACCACACATGCATGAGTCCTAGCAGAGACCAGTGTGTGCTGGGAACCAAACTCAAGTCTTTACTGGGCTCCACTTCTGCACCAGCCTGCTGTGTGTGGGGTCTCATCTCCTCACTGCTGGTCAAGTAGGAAGCCTTCATGGCCCCTGTCCTGGTACATGTGCATAGACACTGGTGTGGTGGATGATAAAGGCTCCTTCCCTTGAGGGTAGCTCTCTGAGTACTGAGTACCAGCCCTGCCCTTCTCCTGTCTATGTCCATGGGTCGGTGCTGTGCCTGGTGGGGACTTGCTCAGAGCCCCGGGCTATGGGGTAAGGCTACAACCTCAGGAACAGTGCCGGAGTACAGCCCAGTGTTCCTATGCTCCCTTCTCATTACCAGCTTTCCTTCCTCTTCCCAGGCTTGCGAAGCCACTGCCTGCTCACCAGCCCAGCCCTTTGTGCCCACGTGTTGCCATGGAGATGGGCCATTCACAAGCCTGGTACTTCAAGGCTTCCTACCTCTTCTGGTGGGCTAGGGAGTGAGTAGCTGGAATGACCGCCTGAGTTGCTGGCAGAAACAGCCTCCTCTCTTTGTCCAGTTGAATGCCACACCCTGCCAAGGCAGGCGTATCACACCCAGTAATTCTCACTCATCTCCAAGCCCTACCTTAGAAACAGGTGTGCTTTTACAGAGATATCCAAGCTGAACATTATGAGGGAAACAGAAACATCTAGTCTGTGAGGGAGGCTGGCTCTTTGGTCACCTTGCAGTCTGTGAATACTTGACACACAGGACACCAAGGGCTGGCTGACAGGCAGCCAGCTGAGCAGAGATACCCTTCCTTCCCTGGGCGCAAAGTGCTACCCTACACCAACAGTTTCCTGCTGGGACTCTGAGCTCCAGGACACAGGCCTTGAGTTCCTGCCATCCTTCCTCCAGGCCCCAGAACCAGGGCCTGACGAGTGGGTGATTTGGGGTGAGCTGCACTGCCTCAGGACACCTAACCGGGCAACAGAGCTAGTTGCTAGCCCTCTCCACGTGTCCTACATATCGGCACTGTCTGAGTCACCCACTGAGAGCCTAGTGGGGTCTTTGAGACTCTCCACTTCCTCTCCATCCTGTGTGCCATTCGGCGTCTTTGTCTCCCTATGACCCACCCTTTAATCATCTCAACTCCTGCAAGTAGAAAAAAATCTCCAGCAGGATTTCTGATGACAGCTAGTCCCTCCCTCCTGTCCTAAGGTAGGAAGAGGGATGTGTCACCTTCTCCCAGTGGCCCTCAGGGCAGGTCTGGGACCACCCAGCCTCAGTTTTCCCTCTGTCCTCTAGCCAATGCCCTTGGCTGCCTGGGAAGCTGAGCTCTGTGCTGTGCCCAGGGACATTATGTTTCTTTAGGGACATCTTGACTCTTGCTCCAAGCCAGGAGTTCCTCAGTCCCAAGGCAGGTCTGCCATTCCACTGAGAAAGTCAAAGACTTCCTGAAAGTTCACTCGGAGGGAAGGAAGTCGGAGCAGAGGCAGCAGCCCAGAGCACAGGACAGACTGGCCCCACGCATCTGAGCTCTCTGCCCTTTCCTGAATTCCTGACCTATCCCAGACACCTACCTGTTCCACCTCAGCAGCCAGACCCAGGCAGGCTGTGCTCTCACCTGCTGCATGGGTGGTGACCCAAGCCCTGGTTCCAGTGAGACGTGGCTATGCAGGTCTGGCGGTTGGGCTGGTGATTTACCGTAAACCTTCTAGCAGTGGGTTCTCATTCTGGAAGGATGCTGGGGATGACTACTTTCCCTTTCTAGTGGAAGGGTCTGTCCTTGCCAGGCAAGGCTGTCAAAAACCCACAAGGAGCTGCAAACTTTGGAGATCTGAGTGGGTGTGTGGCCTCTGGACTAGGTCAGACACTGGCTCCCCTGGCAGGAGAGACAGTGTATTGGCCACCCACTCCCCAGCCTTTGTGACATCCTTGGAACCCCAAACAGTGGGCCCAGTTGTCTCTTGCTGTATGAGACTCCAACAGGCCTACATGACTGTGTCTGGAGGCCTGGAGGCTGGGACTTACCCCAAACCCTAACAGGCCAATCCTGAGGTTCAGCACACAGCAGTTCAGGAGTGGAACAGCTTGCCCGCCCTTCCATCCTACACTTCCACAAACAAGTTCCCAGTGTTAACGACTTGGTGGAGGAAACCCCTGCCTCTCCTTGGGGCAGCATAACTGAATATACCCCATTGCCCACATGGCTACCCACAGCTGTGGAAGAGGGGTGGCTAGTCTATCCAGAATGCTCCCACCAAGAGTAACAAGACCAGGCAGAGGTTCAGTTGGGGAGGAGGTTTGAACCTGGCCCTTCTGGCCTTCAGACATCTCTCACCACACTCTGCTTTGTACTGAGAAATGGAATGGAGCCAGTGAGGCCTGGAGTCTACATCACAGCCACATTCACATGGCCAGGTGTGAGGTTGCCCATCCTCAAGCCCTTGACTTCCTGAGAGTTCAAGTGAGGCCACTGCCATGCATTGCTGTCTGTGCATAATCTGGCTGATCTCAGCCAGGTTCCAGACTCACAGGGACGGGCAGCAGCATGAAAGTCGCCTGATGTGGAATCCAGCAGGACAGGCACACGGATTAAGCCAACTTGGTCTCTCACCACCAAGGAGAGTACTTCTGGCTGGGGTTGGTGGCTCTCACAGGAGGGGTACAAGACTCAGGGGCAATGGTCACAGACTGCCTGAGCTGGGCAAGAACTGCTCCAGGCAGAGACTGGGGTAGGCTCTGCTTGGCGTTGCTAATAAAGTCATCATTTTAAAATAAGCTTTCTTTGAGAATATAGCTCTAGATTTGCAGCAAAGAGAGTACAGAAAGCTCCCATATGCCACACACCCAGTCTCCTGCTGTTAACACCACACTCCTGCCATCACTGATGAGCCAACACTGAGGATCCTAGCAACAAAACCATCCCTTCTCCACATTCTCTTAGTTCTGACCCAATAGCTCCCCTTGTCTGTTCCACGATCTGACTGTTGGTCTCAAACTCCCCAAGAACAGGGAGAGATGCGTATTTGACTAGCTGGGCCCTCACAGGCACTCTGCGACCCTTCCCCCAGGCTTTCCAGGCGCATCTTTGGGGGTCAGGCCTGCTGTGGCGGTAAAGGAACCTACATCAGGTCAGAATGCCTCCCTTGTTACTGGAGACATTCTCCCAAGCTTGTCTCTTCACCTATGACAGGAGTCTGGATTACTGCTGCGGCGCCACCACCCGTGGTTACTTGTGTTGTGATCATGGAGCAGGCACGCCTTCTCGGGAACCTGAGGGACAGACCATGGTGTCTTTTTTTTCCTACAGCCAGATGGGATGGGGTTGAAGGGGTCAGGGCCTGCTCCCTCAAAGATAGTGTGGCTTCTGGAAGTGAGAACTATAGTTCTTATGCCTAACTATCACCTCCTAAGCATACAGCCATCCTCCTGCCTCCAAACCAACCCTAGCTGAAAAGGTGATCTTTATCCAGAAATCAAGACACAGAATGGATAGGGCAGTATGACTGGTGATGAGTCTGGAAGAATGGTTTCCTCTTGCTAAGTCTCTGGGGTTCAGGCCAGCAGCTACCCGGCATTCAGGCCTGTCAGGCACTTTATCTTCACATAGTAAAGTCTGTCTGTCCATAAAGTCAGCCATGGGGTTGGGGCTGACCTCAGCCAGGTTCCAGACACACAGGAAGGTGTGAAAGTCACCTGGCATGGAACCCCGCAGGACAGGCATACAGATTAAGCTATGAGGAGGCCTAGTCCCCACACAGGTGGGCAAGTGGTCTTGGCCAGTGTAGGTTAGCCACCCCTCTGCTCTAACCAATGAGCTTATCGGAACCAAGACAAGAATCCCCGCCTTCTCTGGGACCCCCTCTCATAAATCCCTCCTCTGGCCCTCTCCATTTTCAAGTTTCTCCCTCACAGGAAGTAGGTCTCTCTCTGTAGTGATCAGTCTTGTTGCCTTGGATTGAGAACCACCTAAGGGATCGATGAAAGATTTCCTAGTCGCTTGTGATACTTGTGTGTGTGTGTGTGAGGGTGTCTCCAGAGGAGATGGATCACAAGGGACTCCAGCCTAACTCAGGTGTACCCAGCCTGTGGCTGATGGGCCCTCGTGCACCCTAGGACAGTTATGGGTGTGGCCTAACAAAAACTGCGAAGTTAGTTAAAACATCACGAAGTTTTGTTTGGGCTGTTGCTGCTGTTTCATTTTAGTTTTGCTCTTTTTGTGTGAACTTTGTAGATGACAACATGCCTGTGGGATGGACTCACAATACGATGATATTATTGAGAGGTGGTGGAAGGGCTGAGGTGGGGCACGGCTGGAGAAAGCAGGGACTGGGGCATAATCTTGGGGGCGTATCTTGCACTGCCTGTTTCCTGTATCTCCTTTCTCCACCTCCTGTGCTTCCTAAAGTGTCCTGCTCTACCTCACCATCCCCTCCTGCCATGAACCCCTGAGCCACAATGAATTTTTCCTCTTTTTATCTTCTGGTAGGGCTGGGGGTGTAGCTCAGTGGTAGAGCATTTGCTTATCACACAAAAGATATGGGTTCAAACCTCAGCACCTCCAAAACAAAAATAAAGGCCATTTGTAGAGGACCTACATGGTCCACATGCCAGACCTCAAGATCTTTGTTCTTACTGAAGCTGGAGTGTCAGAGCCAGACATGATGGCGCATGCTATAATCTCAGTACTTGGAAAGCTGAGGCAGGAGGGTTGCTGGGAGTTCAAAATCAGCCTGGGCTACCGAGCGAGAGCTTCTCTGAACACACACACACACACACACACACACACACACACACACACACACACACACACACACACACACACACGCACACACACGCACACACGCACACACACACTGTTAGGTATCTTTGTCACAGAGTGCAAAAATAATACATCTCATTTCACTATCAGAGAAACTGAGGCTGGAAAGACGGAGACACTACCTAGACCGGGTCTTTGGGAGACGGGATTTCTTGGTCCCAGATGACACATGTGTGGTGTGATGAGGAGTAACTGGCTGGAGCATCAGGACAAACAGAGGTGCTCATAGTCAGAGCTGGGACCAGGAGAGGCCCCAGCTGAATCTGGCACTGCTCCTGAACAGCAGGGCAAGAGCTAATTAATTAACACAGGCCATTGCTAACCGGGTGCTAATGAAGACAAAGAGGCCGAGCAGGCAGCTGTGAGCGCTTAGCATGGACCTCTGAGCAGATGGGACAGCCAAGGGATCCCCTGCTACTGCAGCGTCACCGGTGGCAGCATCGAGGGCTAAGTGTCCGAGTCTCCTGTTTAAATGTTTCTTGCTGTGAATGGACACTCTCCCACAGCCTGCTCCAGTCACCTCACAGCCTCAGCGCACAGGCAGAAATCTCCTTGTCCCGCCAGTTGGAGCAGCAGGTGCTTCTTTTGTAGACATCCCCTCCCGCATCTCTCCAGCAAATCTCCAGGTGTCCCTAGCCAACCACTAGAGGGCGCAACCCAGGCACAACCCAGCAGGATGAGCCACCACCTTGCCTCCCTGTCTTCGAGAAGAGTTGGAGCCTAGAGAGATGGAAGCTACATCGCAGTGTACCATGAGCATGCATGCTTCTTGCTTAGTTTGGGTGAGGTCTGGTGTATATTGGTGGTTTTATTTTATGTCTATACCCATTTTTTTCTCTGTATAACCCAGAACAGTCCTTTGTGAAATGAATTGCTGATAGTTTCACGTTTTATCGTTTTATCTGTTGATTTTGTCTCTCCCATGCAGCTACTTTTTATTTTTATGAGGCTGAATATGCCCATCTCTCACTTTACAGCTTCTAGGTTTTTATCATTCTTAAGAGTAATTTGAGATTATAGTTATTTATCTGTGAATTTTTGTTTGCTTGTTTGAGACAGGGTCTCACTACGTAGCTCTGGTTGTCCTGGAACTCACTATGTAGACCAGGCTAGCCTCAAACTCATTGATATTCTCCTGCCTCTGCCTCTACAGCACTATGCCAGGCTTTGTGCCTTCTTTTCAAAGAGCAGTTTATTGTTTTTACTTCTTAAACCTTTGGTCCTTTGGGTACTTGTTTTAAATATGAAAGACTGAGGCAGGGATTCAAATTTTCCAATTGGCTTATTAACTGAGTTGTCCTAAAACCCTGTATGATTGTGTGTTTAGAGTTAGCCTTTGAATAATTCACCTTTCTTCCTGGACTTTATCTATCTATTCTCAGACTTGTAGTTGAGTCTTTTCTGAGATTTTCTTCCTCATCATCTGATGCCCATGGACTGTGTTAATTATTGCAGTCTTAGAATGTAATGTGTTCAAGATTCAGAACAGCTAGTCACTCCTCTTACCCCTTCCCCCCCCTTCTCAACTTTTCCTTCTCTTTTAAAAGACTATTTTTGTGTGCATGGGCATTTTGCCTGCATGTATGTCTGTATAGCACATGCATGCCTCATGACCTCAGAGGTCAGAAGGTGTCAGATCCCCTGAGACCGGAGTTATAAACAGTTGTGAGCTGCCATGTGGGTGCTGGAAATTGAACCTGGGTCCTCTGGAAGAGAAGTCAGTGCTTTCAATCACTCTCTGTAGCTCTTCTCTAAAACAAACAGAACTTTATTATAAAAAGTTGCAGCCGGCGGGGGTGACGCACGCCTTTAATCCCAGCACTCACAAGGCAGAGGCAGGGAGATCTCTGTAAGTTAGAGGACAGCCAGATTTACATCATGAGTTTCAGGACAGCCAGGGATATGTAGAGAGAGCCTGTCTTGAACAAACAAACAAACAAGTCATATGCCATAATTCCTCAAACCCGAAGCCTCTGGCACTGAGGAGCTTCTGTCCGTGGAACAGCCGTTTCGAACAGAAGCTGAAACTTCAGTTGGATCTTGTCCTTTCACTATCAAATGTATGTTTACTCCCTTTTCACCAGAAACAAATCCACGAGAGTTAGGATTTAAAAACGGTTCGCTTTATCATAACGCTCTCATGACTGGGGTTCATTACTTCATCCGTCCTTTGCCACGCGATCTCTTCTGTTTTTTCTTGCCTTGTGACCTTCAGAATTGCTCTGGATGGATACCCACACAGTCAAGGGACAGTCAGGACTTTCGTGGGTCGGTTCCAGCACTGGGCTTTGTCATCTGGTTCATCACATTGGCCTTTCCCTGGACTTCAGATGGAAGACGCTGGCGTGGTGCTGTCCAGGGTGCTAGACCGGGGCTTGGCCTCATCCCCGGGACAAAGGAGAGGCCTGGGAAGGGGCCTAGCAGAGGACCTTCTCTGAAGTCTAGGAAGATAAGTGTTCCTGGCTAACATGGGAAGCTCCATGTGTTGAAGTGCAGCCTCTGTTGCATGTGTGTGTGTGTGTGTGTGTGTGTGTGTGTGTGTGTGTGTGTGTGTGTACCATCAACCTGGCCATGCCAAGCCAGCTGGAGAGGCCCAGCCATCAGAGCGGTAGACGGTTCTAGACAAGGGTGTCACAGAAAGGATCCAGGAGCAGGAAAGATGGTTGTTGGCTTCCTGATGAGCTTCTCAGTCCAAGCAGTATTTCCAACAGGTGGGACACAGTAGCCTGTGGGCATTCCAGCGGAGCCTGAGCCTGGGGAGTGAAGTCTCCGGGAACCTAATATTCAGCCACCTGAGAGTGGTAGAGTGGTGGCTGGGACCCTGGGATCCTTGGCTAGCCCAGTTTCAGCCGCACACTCATCAAGCACAGTCCCACGGTGGGAGACTTGTTGGGGTAGACCAGCACATGAGTGGGAAGGTCCAAGGCAGGAAGTGGGGCCCGGAGCAGAGGGTGGGTGGGATGGTCAGACCCTGGATGTCCACCACAAGCTGGGAGACATGCATACAGGACTGACTGCAAACCTTGGTCATCTTGGACTGTTAGCAGAATCCTGGCTAAAAACACCACAGACTCAGAGGACTGTTTGCTGCCTTCTCTCAGAACCATCTTCACATAGGACCACATGAACCCCCGACCTCCCTCACTGGGAATGTGAAAAAATGAATTCTCTGTACTCAGTATGTCTCAAACCCCAGGCTCAGCCTCCAGAACCAGCTTTTGGACCTCTGTCTCATCCAAAAGCCAGGTCTGGTGCCCAAGGGCATGAATCAGAGGGGAGGCTTGGTCTAGGACAATCTTGGCAGCAGGGCTGTCCCATGCTTCTCAGGATGCTTGTGGAACGTGGAACAGAATATGGGGGTGCAGCTAGGCAGGGCCAGGCAATCTCTGTCCTGTCCCTTTGAGCTTCCGGCTGACCACATACCATGGATAGACTCTTTGTTCTGTATTATATGAGCAAGATCCTTCCCTCTTGGGTGCAGAGTCCTCATTTTTGTACCCTGAAGGGATGAGAAGAGTCAAAATCCAGCAGAAGTGTGAGCTAACCTCCCAAAGTACCAAACGCCTAAATGTCGAGGGCAATAAGGAAAAGATGATGAAGAGCCTCCTTAGTGCCCATCCGATGGGACCACTAGGCTGAGTCAAGCTAGTCCATGTGTGTCCCCAGTTGAGCACTCTAAGGCTAACCAATGGAGTCCCCATTGGGAAAATAAATCAAATATTCATGTTCTGTGGGTGGCAGTGGCCCAAACATGTGCTTTGGGCCGTGGGAGTGCTGGGGAGAGCTGTACTCAACATGGTCAGGAGTGGAGCTGGCCCAGCAGAAACCCTTCACTGAGGGCATAGGAAGGGCTCTGAGATGCCTTCTAACCCCAGCTCACACAGCGGCAAGCTATGGCTACTCTCAATGAGAGAGCTGTGCCTTCCTCATCCAGAGCTCATAAGTCTACTTAGACAGTACCCCAACCCAGTTTTGACTGCCCTCTGGTCTCCTGGCCTGAACAGCAGCTTCCAGTTTAGCTATCACTGCTAGATCAGTGGTTCTGGAAAAGAATCCACCTCCCACAGTGGCCAAGGAGGGGCCAGGAGCCACAGTGATTGATGACTTGGGATAGCTCTGGGACTGTGCTTCCCTGAGCCCTATCCCTATACCAAACTTTGGGCCCTCTGGGACATAGTATTCATCTCCAGCCCACTCCAAGATCACCAGCTCAGCAGCATTCCCTAGGAGACAACCCCAGGAATCTATCCTATAGCAACTATATCACAGTATCCCAAGCACGCCTAAGTTCTGGAAGTTCTGGGAACTCACTTATCCTTATGGGAGCTGGAAGACGGGATAGATCGAACCTTTGGGCCCAAGTATCAGCACTGGTATCTTGCCTGGCCTGAGGCTCAGCCTCTCATCTTAAAGATGGGCCACAGTGACCACTGCGAACTGACCCTGCAGTGCATACACCCTACCCAGTATCCCCTAGAAACCTCTCAGAGGTGGGGTGCACACATGATGTTTCAGGAGGTATGCTTAGCACTGCTGAACCCAGGATGGTGCCCTGTAGGAGGCCGTGGCTCAGAGCCAAGTCCAAAAGTGCTGTGAGATGGGTAGGCCCAGTGGGATTCTGGGACATGCCAGGCCCCTTCCCTGCACCAGCCCCGGTTGCTGCTGTGTGTGCCTTTGATGAATAAGACATGAGGAAGCTGATTAATTATGGCTTGATATGCACCAAAGTTGGGCAGAGGGACTCAGGGTGGGTTCCTCGGAGGTTCAGAGCTGATGAACTCAAGGTGGATGATGGCCAGAAGCCCCTGAGGGAGCAGAGGTGTGGATCCAAAAGGGGCTGTCACAGTGTTCATCTACCTAAACACTCCGGCCCTGTTTCCTGTCTGGAAAAATAGGTACTGGTATTGCCATCACAGGACCAATAGCACCATGCATTAGCAGGCCTGGCACAGAGTCCTCTCAGGCCTTGGGCATAAAGCCACCTTCTGTGGTGAGAGCAGATGGCCCCCATCTCCCTGGCACTGCGATCTCATCCCCAGCCACCCACTCAGGTTGGTGGCCTTGGCATGCTTAGGCAGCAGGTGCAGCTGTACAGCTTGACCTTCTCGCTTCTTTCCTGGTCCCTCTTTGCACTGTCCCAGAGTGGCCCAGAGCATGCAGAACAAGAAGAACCAAGTCCCCTTAGTTCTTTCTCCCTTCCTAGAGAACACCAACAGCCTGAGGCTGTGTGGGTGTCCTAGAAGGATGGCCCAGTAGGGCCTGTGCCCATAAGCTCCCCAAGCCCTTGCCACAGTGGCCACTTTCCAAGGCTGTCAGCCCTGGCTGGCCCTATGCTAAACTCTGAGTGGACCTGGAGGTTTGAGTCATCCCTGTAATCCCTGCTAGGATCCCACATAGTTCTCTCAGGGGACAGAAGAGATAGACAAAGAAGGAACAGTGATCTGATCACACCCCAAAGCATTAACCTCTGCTTTATCTACATGCAAAGAACTGGGCTGAGGTCACACAGCCAGGCAGGGCAATTTCATGCCACACACAGATCACAGGAGAGGAAGGTGAGACAGTGCTGGAGCACTGCTGTGGAGTGGGTAGCCATCCCAGCCTTGGCCTGGAAGTTCCAACCCCCACTGAGGCTTCGGCAATGGTCACACCCACAAGGCGGGGCTGAGGGAGGACGCTGAAGACCCAGGATCCAGAGGAGAGGCTTCTCTTGGTTCCAGGACCCTGGATGCTGGAGGTAGACCAAGCAGAGTTCTCCAGAGCACACCGCTGGACTGCGCCATACCTTTCCCAGACCCTGCAACCTATCCCTTCATTTGTAAGTTACCCCACAAAATAAACCTCCCTTTTAACTATGTGGAGTGGCCTTAATTTCACCAATAGTGCAGGGTCTCACTGTAGGAGGCAGTGCTGGGGGAAGCTAACCCTAGGGGTGAGGAGGCAATCCAGACAGACCTCCAGTCTGGCCCTGCAAGTCCAGCCCAGGTAGGGAATGACTGATATATCCAAGGCTTTGGAGAGAGCTGTCTGCAGACTCCACATCCTCTTCCGATCCCCAAGCCACAAGAGCACGAGGCTGGGAGAGTTCACACCTTCCAGCCCAAATGGAGCTTCCCAGAAATCAATCCTTGTAGACCTCATCAACAGGACAATAAGTGGCCCAGCTTCTCCAACTGGACCTCTGACTCTTCTCCAGGGGTCAACTAAGGCTGTCCATGTTTCTTAACCAGACTTCAGCTCCTACTAAGCCCTCCACCAGCCCATCACTAGCTTCCAGCTGCTCTCCCTCATCCTTGGGGCCCTGGGTGTGAGGGTGCAGTGCCTGCCCACTGGCAAAGGGATCTGTTCCTTGAATTGCCCAGTAACTGCCCACACCCTGATAAATATGCCTCTCTAAACCTCCCACATCCCCTGTCTCAGAAGAGAGCAATGTCCTCCTGGAGGCAGACTGGTCAGCACCCAGCTCACTTTGCTCCATAGTAGATCCCCTTCAGAGCTGGCCTACACCTTAGCCGGCATCCAGGTATCCAACAGACTCAGCCTCTGAGAGGAGCACCAAAGTCCTGACCAGAATGGGTATGCAGACCACAGAAACATGCCTATAGACTATGGATACCCAGTTCACACTACAAATCTTGGCCCTGCTCCCACCACACAGACCTGTGAGCAGGCAGGGGTGAGCAGGCAGGGGTGAGCAGGCAGGGGTGTCCAGGCCCCAGCCCAGAGCAAACAGCTTTGATTAGAGAGACTTGTGGTTCTAGAAGCCTCCGTGGTTGCAATGGCTCTCCTTCCTCTCCCACACCTATCCCAGGCCCTACCAATGGAAGGAGGGGGTCGCAATCTCTACCTCTCCAGTGGGCAGTCAGCAGAGAAATGCCTTCTCCAAACCTTAGTGCCAAGATTGTAGCCCAGGACTCAAGCTTTGTCCTCAGATTTTCAGCCATGTCACACGGCCTGAGGTAGTCTTTGAGGAGAGCTCAGTTTCTGGTTTGGACACTGCTATATTCAAGGATGCCGGAAGAAAGGTGTTGGCCTAGATGATAGGCCATGGCCTTCTGCTGGCTCTCTGAGGTTGGCCTTGGGTTATTCATCTGTCCTTGAGTGACAAACTTCCCATGTGGTGCGGAGGGGGATGAGAATTCAGCCACTTCAGGGGCCAACCTGATGGCACTCAGTGACCAGTATGCAATGGAGAAGTGCCTGTGAATGCCCATTCTGGGTCCACCTCACCTCCCAGGTGCCTGGAAACTGAATCCACTTTCCAGTGACCTGAAAATCCAAGACTGGGTCAAGGCAGGCAAAGGTGTGGTTGGGGACACAGTACACCAGCCAGGGAAGGCCTGAGTAGTGTAACCTCCACGTCTGGTCAGAGGGCCAGGCCATTGCAGCCACTTCAGCGGTCTCCAAGCTATGCCATGCCTACTTGATGTTGGCTTTCCCTAGTGAGGCAGGCAGACCATGAGCCCTACCCAGCTCCCTGGCTGGCTCATGTGCCGGAGAGACACACACAATGGCCTGGCAGCCAGCTGAAGTTTTCCAGAATGCACTTAGGAACTCCAGGTGGAGCACCCAAGCAGGAGTGGGAGATGAGACGTGTGTGTGTGTGTGTGTGTGTGTGTGTGTGTGTGTGTGTGTGTGTGTTGACTTCTATTAGTCTGGCTTGGTGGAGGGTGGGTTCAAAGGAGTCTTCGGACTCTATAATCTCCATCGCAAAAAGGAAAGAGATGGGAACCTGTGCAGAAGCAGGGGAAGACAAGGCCAGAGTGCCCTCCTGGGACAGGGGTGGGGGGTGGGGTATAGAGGGCTTCACCACCGGGGAGGGGAGCATCACTACACTGTTAAGCCTGTCTCTCAGTTTTCTTACTCAGTTCTCAAGCAAAGGGATTTAAGGGGCAAGCAGGAAGCGGGCCACGCAAAGGCCTGCTGCGCCTCTCCGATGCCCAGCACTCCCTTCGGGACTCGGCCAGGCTGGGCCGCCACGCCCTCGAGCCCGCGCCCACGGCCCGTTCCGGGACGCGGTGCCTGCGGTCGCCTGCAGGGGCCGCCGCCTCTTCAGGAATGCGCCGCCTTTGTCTGGGGCCGCGCGTGGCCCGTGCACCGGGTGGCTGAGCGCCTCCTGCCACCTGGACTGCGCGCCAGGCACCCTCATCTCCCCTCCCGCCGCCCGCCGGCTGGTCCTGCACCCGGTACCCACCGGTTCGCGCCCGCGCCGCGCGCCCAGGTGAGCGCCCCGCCCGGCGCCAGGCCCCGCCCCGGCCCCGCCCCGCCCGGGCCGGCGGGGAGACCGGGCGGATTCCGCGCGTCAAACCACATGATCCCATAAAACATTCATCCTCTCCCGGCCCGTGCTGCGAGCTCCCCGCCAGTCCACGCCGCCGCCCTCGCCCTGCGCGCCCGTAGCTCGCGAGCCCAGCCCGGCCCGGTAGAGCGGAGCGCCCGAGCCTCGTCCCGCGGCCGGGCCGGGACCTGGCCGGAGCGGCGGCGCCTGGATGCGGACCCGGCCGCGCGCAGACGGGCGCCCGCCCCGAAGCCGCTTCCAGTGCCCGACGCGCCCCGCTCGACCCCGAAGATGAAGAGGGCGTCCTCCGGAGGTGAGTGTCCGCGCTTCTTCCAGAGTCGGGCTGCAGCGGGGCGGCGGGGGCGAGGGCACGGCCCGCGCTGCCGGAGCCGGGGACCGGTCGCCGGGCGCTCCCGAGGGCCACCGCAGTGCCACGCCGCGCGCTGGCCGCTAGCTGCTGGGCCCCGCGAGGGCGGAGCCCGCGGCAGCCGCAAAAGTTGCGGCTTTGCGGGAAAGTTGACGACGACGGCGGGGCCAGGGATGGCGGGTCGGAGGTTCCAGATGTTGGACCAGGGCCGGGTGGAGGCTGCGGGCTGGAAGGGCGGGGTCCCACCTGCGAGCGCACAGGCGGCGAATGGGTTAATAAGCGGGGTTTGCAGAAACGTGGGCACTGGACCGAGATGGGGTATCTCGCCTGCCGGGCGGACTCAGCTCAGAAGCTGCTTCTTTGGGGTCAAACGAAATAGGGATGATAGGGGTGTCGGCGGCGGCAGAGGGCGTGGAGGACAGGGCAATCCCAGCGCTGTCCCTGGGGCAGGTAGCGAGGACGGACACACACACACACACACACACACACACACACACACACACACACACAAAGCAATGCCTCCTCCTCCGAGATCGGGAGGGCTCCTGAGAGTGAGAGGCTCCATTGAGGGGCGTTGGTGCTCGAAGCACCCCCTCCCTGGCAGCCCTGTGGGATCCCTCCTCCCATCCGGGTGTGAAGTCCCCGCAGTAGGGGCAAGGGAGGATGGGCTTCGTGTAGGTTGGGCATGCCTTACCTGGAGAATCTGGAGTGAACACATTGCCTTCCCCAGGTGCCCACCCTATCTACCTTGCTGATGTCCATGGTGCCGCAGGCTGCACACACGTTTCTTTGCACGTGTCTATGTGGGCTACATATAGTCTTGCATACCTCCAGTGCATACTTATACCAAATCTGCCCTAGTGTGCACATGCGTAAACACTATGGGTACACACACGGACTCTAAGGGTGCATATCGCTGTCCTCACTCCTTGCCTACATACCTATGACCATACACATGCATCTCCGCAGTCTGCCTGCTGTGATCTTCATGCTTAGCACATGCTGGGGCCCCTTAGCAGGACCCACTCAAAGGTAAATGTGATCCGGTTTTGAGTAGGGAGGCTCTGGGCAGCTGGACCCACAGACAGAGGGGCAAGACCTGGAGTCTCCTTCACAGTGCTTGGGTCTGTGTGTGCAAGTATGTGTGTAACATGGTATGTATCTGCACATATGTGATTGTGTGCATGACCACATGTGCCTATATGCACATGTTCATATTTCAGTTTGCCTCTGGATGTGGGTGCCCCTGTGTACCTAGGAGGGCTCTGGCTCTACCCTGCTCAAATCTGGACCAAACGCCTGGGGAATATGTTTTGTTCAGTATCCCCAGCCCAAGCTGTGAGGTTCAGAGTCTTCCAGCCGCTCTCCCACTGGCCAGGGTGGGGACAGTGATGGCCTGTGGTGGACTAGAACCTACCTGGGCAAGGAAGATTCTTTTCCCAGCTTGAGGTCAGCACCACAGTCGAGGAGTGTGAGCCTGAGCACACTTGGCTGCCTCTGCAGCTCCGCCAACTGAGGCATCTGACCCAGTGTGGCCTCCGGGAGGCCCTGCCTTTAGCACATTGACCGTCCCATCCTGGTGACCTTCTGGTGCACTGCTCTGTAGTGCTCACCTAGCTCAGGTGGGTAACAGCTGGCCACTCCCTTCATTAAGGCCAGACCTGTCTTCCCATCTCTCTTGTCCTACACTAGCCCAGGGGAGGAAGGCATGCTCCCATGGTAGGACCTCAGCCAGCCAGGTGTGGTCTGCACCAGATCCCTCCTGGCAAAGGGGAGCTCACCAGGCCTGCCAATGTGTCTTCTTAAAGAGCTCTCTCCCTGTTTCAGCTGCTGGTAATCTGAGGTTGTTGGGAGCATTTCCAAGCTGACGCCCAGTGGGGTCTGCCCACATTTCCCAAGGAGGTGGCTTTGTTTGTTTGTTTTAATTTTTCACACCATATATTTTATTATATCCTTTCCCCTTCCCTAATCCTCCCAGATCCTCCCCACCTCCCTACCAACCCAACTTCATGTTCAACAAAACCTAAGAAAAACAACAAAAACCAAAAAAATGTAAATCAAAACAGACAACAGAAAGAAAAATTCAGTAAGACAAAAATATAAAAAAGAGCTTTAAAAAAGGACCATTTTGTGCTGATCAGTTACTCCTGGGCATGGGGCTTGTCCTGGGTTGAGACAGGGTCTCTATGTAGAACAGGATGACGTTGGTCTCAGAGATCCGCCGAGTGCTGGGATTAAGGGCATGTGCCACCATGCCCTGTTCCAAGGAGTTTTTAAGTGTTGTTTTGCTTTTGGGGCAGGTGCAACCACAGGGCCTAGGCTAGCCTTAAACTTGGAGTCACCTCAGCTTCCCAAGTACTGGAAATGCTGTCCTCAGCCACCAAACCTTGCTTTCCCAAGAGTTTGGGCCCCCAGCATTTCTGCTTTAAAATTCCCCCAAATACGCTTTTTCAACTCCTAGTCAACAGGGGTTTTCCTGGGACTCCTGCCAACTTAAGCCCCTCCCTCCTCCTGAAGATGTGTTGGGATATTGAAGAAGGTTGTGAGCAGGGAGCATGATGGTGGTGAGCCTGTGGCTCTGCCCTATACCAACAGGGCCCCGGTAGCCCTGCCAAGCCTGTGTCCTTCAGGCAGGACTGACCTGTGGTGACAGAGTAAGAGCCATGCTAGTGGCTAACAAGAAGTAGAGAACCCCGAGGCTGCCCAGGGCCCTGGAAGGTGGTCTTAGCCTGCAGTCTTGGAGGGCTCAGGCTGGCTCGTTGGCCGTGAAGAAGCCCAGGCTTGCTGCTGTTTGTTCCAAGTGGTAAGTTGTCTAGGAGGGGCAGGGTTTGTGGGATCATGCCTCCCTCTTGCCAGCCTCCTGATACCATGTCCTCCTTGGGAGGGGAGGGGTCCAGCTGGCAAAGGAGGCAGAGGGAGCCCTTCTGGGGGCTGTGGCCTAGAAAGACTCCCAGGAACCTCAGGCTGCGCATCCATGAAATGGGTCAGGAGAAGGAAGACTGGTGTGTGTGTGTGTGTGTGTGTGTGTGTGATATGGAAGAAGTATATGAGAGGGTCTGACCCTGTCATAAAGTTACCAGACTCCTGGCACTGCGTTGTACCTGGTCAGTGAAGGTTATGCTGCTCTCCCCAATTCTGTGAGCCCTGACTTTCAACCCCGGGCAGGGCTGCCTAACTCTCAGCAGCCAGCCAGGGCCTCGACCCCCAGACCCATAAGAACCAGTGTGGCTGCTCTGCCCATCTCTTCAGGGCCTGGCACCCTCTGCACCCTTCAGTATGCCTGCCCTGTGGCCTGGCTACACGCAGCCAAGGTCACCTGTGCCATCCACGTGGCCAAATCCCAGATGCTGCATTTGCTCACCACCCTCCATCACTCACTTGCTCATTGTGGCCTGCAGATCCTACTCTGATCAGACAGTGAAGGGTGACCACACCGGCATCAGTGGAAGCCCAGCAGTGGGTGTAGGGGACATGCCCCCCATCTCCCTGCCTGTCCCCAGAATGCGTGGGCCTGGCTAGGTCCCATCACACCCGGTGTTTGGTACTGCAGATTCTTCTTCTGTCACTGTATTTTAAACACTTTGCACATCGGGAACTATTCTTGTGAATCATGCTTAAATGGTGAGTGTGGAATCCCTTCCTGAGAATGCACCAAAACGTACTCATTTAAACATGCCTTGGCCTTTTGCATTGCCTTCAGCCATTCAACTCACCATATACATCTTGACAAGGCCTCATCAGGGCCAGGACGTGTGCCCCTTCCTACACACTTGGGCCAACTTCCAGCCAGGGCCTAATCTGCCCCGCCCCACCTTTTTATACATGTCAGGTGGATGACATGGTAAGTATACCAAGATTCTAACTGTAAGGGTGGCCATGTCTTCAGCGGACTCTTTGGGGTCACCTCTCTCCAGCCCTGTTCACATAGCTCCTAGTACTTTGTGTGCTGTGGAAGGTTGGAGGCTGAGGTGGTTGAGGTGTTCCCATGCACCCCCATAACCTTCCCCCAGAACTGCTAGACCCAGCAAATGGAGTCGAGAAGCAGGGACTGTTGGTACACCTTCCCAAGTGTCTTTAGGGAGGTGCTGAGCAGGCAGAAGTCAGCCTCCCTAAGTTGACCCAGGTAGTAAGCCCCATTCAGCACACTGGCACGTGGAGGTTGGCAGAGGTGGTTTGTAGAGGTGTCCAGAGCTGACACAGCCTCATTGGGAGCAGCTTGCCCAAGAGTTCTCTTTGACCCTCCTGGGATTTGGAGTTCCATGGGATCTTACTGGATTTCACACAAAGGTTTGATGGTTGAATCTGGAGTAGGCTGGGTTAAGCTGCTCGGGCAGCGCCTTTCCCACAGGGCACCTCAGGGCCTTGGTTTCAGATGGGGCAGGCATTTCCAACAAGGAAGCTATGCAACAAGCTTCATGGCCTGGTGGATTCATTTAGGGAAATGGTGTTGGGGGACCCTTGTGTGGGTGGAGGGACCAGGGGATGGGTAGGACGTCCCACACCAAGCTACACCCCTGGGGCACCTGGTGGATGGAAGGACAGGTTTCCCTGGCATTGTAAGGCAATGTGCAAATTTAACCTTTGCATTTATGACTCTATTTCTTTGCAGCAAATGTCACGGGAAATGTCAGGCAAAGGCTGGAGCTGGGTGAGGGGCCCACTGAGGTAGGGGGTAGGACTGAACATGTTAGAGTGCCCAGGGTCTCAGACCAGAGTGAGGCTCTAGGGTGCTCACTGCCTCCCGGGAGCCCTCTCAGATTGTCCCTGACCTGTCTGCAATCCCTACACTGTGTCCTCAATTTGTCCCAACGATTGTGACCTTGTTAAGATGCTGGCTTTATTCACCCTCCTGCCAGGGCCCAGATGGGGCCAGCTTGGGAACCTGCCAGGAGTTCCCCTTCCTCCGAGTCCGGCAGCCATAGGATCAGCTCATGCAGTGCTGGCTTGCTGTGTGACCTTGGGCCTCACCACTCTTTGCTGGTCACTGTAGTCTGTGGCTGTTTCCCAGAGTGGTACTTGCAGCTTAGTGCCCTGAGGACCAGGAACACACAGAGTCCTCCTCAATACTAGGAGTACTGTTCTCTGGGGGATGGCGGGTGGTGTGAGTGCTAACAGTAGAGCTGGCGTGTGGCATCACTTGGCAGCTGGGCCAGGAGCAGGCCCTGCACACTAGCTACACAAGAAAAACTGAGACATGGATGGAAAGCAAAAAAGAGGTGACAGCATCTGGGAATCACAGCCCTACACTCATGTGCCCCGCCCCCACCCCATGTCCAGTCCAGCTCAACCTGGCCTGGCAGTGGTAAGTGCTCAAAATGTGCCTCCTTGCCAAGTACCAGGCTAGTGCGGCCAATTAGAGGTCTTTAGTGCCCAAGACCACTCAGCCTGCACCCGTCTTAGCCCCAGATAGGCCACCCCTTAGGGTCACCGGCTTGAGCATCTCCTGGGTGGTGCAGGGATGAACAGGCACCTGATCACTTTCTCACACCAGTGAGGCCACTCATCTTTGCTGATACCCAGCTGCCTCCCAACTGATACCACAGTTCCCCAGCTGTGTTTCCCCGAGCATCCCAGGTTCCCCAGACTCAGCCAGATGGTGTCCTATCCTCTACACCCATCATCCAAGCCCAGAGTCGGTGCCTCCTCCTCCTTCTCATCTCCAAAGACAAGTCCAGTGTCCAGTCTGACCTCTTGTCTTACTCCCTTCTAGCCCTCACTGCAAGTCCATCTCAGAGCCACCCTCTCCCTGGCCTATCGGCACAGATGCTCTCCATTCCACCCCGGGCTGTCTGCTTGCCGGGTGGCCTCTGAGCCTACCTAAAGCCTCTGCTGGCTGCCCCTAAAGCCTTGCTCGCTTGCTCTCAGGGTGGGCCAGAAGATCTTGTGTGGGAACTGTCTCTTCCACCCTTTGATGGGGACCTTCTTGTCACCGGGGTTCCAGGTGCCCGACTCCCCACCCACATCCTCCACACAGCCCGCCTGGCCTGAGGGTTTGGGGAACATGAGCAGTGGGCAGTCACCCCAGCAAATAAATAGCTGCAGAGGGAGGTCCAGAGGCTGCTGGGTGTCAGCAAAGAGGAGCACTCTTCCCGGCCACCGCTTGCCCTGTATCTGTTGGGAAATATCCACGCCGGTAGCTCTCAGGACTGGCAGTCAAGGGCAGCCTAGTTGGCCAAGATGGCTCCAGGTGAAGGCTCCAGAACCCAAAGGCGGATGCTGGCTCCTGAGCCTCCCTGTTGGCATGTGGATAGTGTGAAGGTGGACATGCTGGTGAAAGCCAGCTGGCTGCGGGGAGTTTGATCTGGCCATGCTGGCCAGTTCCTGGTCATCCGGATGATGGGACTCCTCCCAGCAGGCTGCAACAGTCCTGTGCCTCCAGCATAGACCGAGGGAACTGGCTGTGGAAAGAGGTTGGGGATAGCTTTGGAGCCCTTGGTGGGAGTACAATTCCTGTACTTCCTCTGACTCTTGGTCAGTCCCACCTGCCCTTGCCCCACCCCCAGACAGGAAGTGGGAATAGGTGTGTGAGCCCTGTGAGCTCCTGATCACAAGCCTGTGCATAGCTCTGAGGGTGCATGTCTGGACCACCCCACACACACACACACACACACACACACACACACACAGCCTGTCTGCCAAGAGACTCCTCACCAGTTGTCTTGAGGGGGGTGATGCTCTAGTTCGTGGTCACTGGGAAGAGAGGGCATGGTGGGGTGAAGTGGGATACACTCTCCCCAGGCAGGCCCAGCAGCAGCCAGGGAATGCAGAGAGACGCTAGGATCTCTGTCAGGGATCGGGTTGGGGGGTTGTCTTCTTACTTTTGAGAAATGTGAGGCACAGCTCTGCCACTGGGCAGGAGCCTGGCTGACCCAGGAGTAGCACCTCCTTTATTTGTAGACTTTCTATCTCCACTGGCAGCCCGTGAGAGGGGCAGCTTGTGTGCCTACTTGATCCTTGGAAGAAGTCTTGGCAGTGGACCCCAAAACTGTGGCTGGAAACAGTTCCACAGAAAGACAGGGTAGCTGCTGTCTGAGCCTGGCCAGCCTCCAGAATAGCAGTCCAGAGAGGGTTACAGGCCAGCCCAAGGTCACCCAGAACCTGCCACTTGCAGTGCTCACGATTGCTTCTGCCTCCACACTGACCTGACCAGTGGCTCCCTTTCATGGGGCTCTGGTGGGCCCCCTGATAATCTCTCACTCTTCACCTGCCCTAGCCAAGATGTATCCAGTGCCCCATCCCCAGACAGTACAGAGTGGCCTGGTGCCCACCCCGCACCCATGATGGTGACTTGGGAGCCTGGCAGAGCTGATCTCTCAGGTCTCCTTGAGGGCTGTAGACACAGACTTTCACCACTGTCTGAGGAAGTAGCAGGACTGTTGGTGTTCCCCACTGGGACTGTCCCTTGCCTACCTGCATGTCCCCGAGGGCTGTGGTCCTGGGTGTGCCTCTGGGAGGGCCCTAGACCTGCCCTTGGTAAAGCTGATGGGCCCTGGGCTCTCCACATGGAGGCTGGGCTCTGGGTGGCTCCCGCTGCAGGAAGGCCTTGGGTAGCATTGGCCTCTCTCTCCTTTCTCTCACCAAAGTCTTCTGGCATCACCAGTTACAGGCCAGCCCTGTGCTGGGCAATGGAGACCTGGAGATCCTTGTAACATCTTTTCTCCCCAAGCCATCCCGGCTTCCAAAGAGGTGTCCTCAAATCTCAAGAGAGAAAGGTATAGTGTGGGTGCCAACAGAGTGGATGGGGGCCCTGAGGTCTGCCCTCTGTGTGGGGTCCTCCTCTCCAGTGGAACTGGAGCTTGGGCCAGGGAAGGGGGCTGGCTGTGTCAGAGCAGATGTCTCCCTGCTCCATGGGAGGCAGGGGTGCCAGGGCAGGCTGGCCTTTGGGCAGGGGAAGGGAGGAGGCAGAGGAGGAACTCACTGCACCGAGCCCCAGCAGGACACCCTCGTGGCGGTGTGTTCTGCGGCCTGACACGTGGTCTCTGCACACTGGGCCGTGTCCAGGCTGTCTTTCATCTCCCTGCCTCAGCCCCAATTTATGTCAGGCAGAGGCTGACACGAGGACAGGTGTGACAAGTGTCTGGCTTCCTGTTTGAAAATTGGCAAAAGAAAAACTCTTCCCATAAAGATATTCCATCTACACAGCTCCTGGATGTCAGTAGAGAGAGCCCATCACAGCCGAGACAGATGGTGGCCCTAATACGCTCCATTCTTCACCTGCTGCCAGAGCCACAGCCTGGCTACGAGGTGGCTCAAGGTGTGTGTGTGGGGGGGCATCAGACCTCTTCAGAGCCCTCCCTAACACTGAAGCCTACTCCATTCCCACCCATCCCCTAGGGCCTCAGTCACATCCAGCAACTCCAGGGCAGTCCCTGGTCCCAGCATCTCCACAACCAACCTGGTCCCCCTCTGGTTAAGCACACCCCACCCCAAGACAGCTGCCAAGACCCAAAACCTCAGGAGATGAATTTCCCGGCATCTCCAGACCCTTAGGTCATAGGACCATCTTTATCAGTTGTGACAACAGCCCTTGGGAGGGCAAGATTTGCTACATGTGGTTCTCAGGTGGCAGATAGAAAGGGAGAGAGAGGCCCTCAGCCCAGGGCCTTGGTTCTGGCCAGGTTGTTCATTGTCCTTGCCTGGGAACATCTAAGGTGGAGACCTGCTGTGGTCAGGATGTCCAGGACCCTAGTGCCCCATGGATAGAGCTTGTGGGCTCTGATTCCAGAGGGCTCCACAGAAGCCCTGTAGGTCTGAAGGTGGGCGGGAACAAGGCCAGGAGTGTCGAAGGAGTGGGAAGGATCCAGCCTCCTTAAAGTGGTGGGTGGAGTTCAGGCAAGAAGAGCTTCCTTGAGGCCATGGGCCTGGGAACAAGGTAGGCTTGCCCAAGGGGGAGCTGCTTGAACAAAGACCTGCAGGAGGTAAGGGAAGGGTGGGATGGGCTTTGCCTCCACAAGGTGAGGACAGTTCCTCAGGAAGAAGCCAAGTGCCTCTGGCAGTTCTGAGCTTGTGAGCTGGACGCCTCTTATGCAGCCACAGTGCACCTGCCCTGCATGAACCAGGTAGGTTTCCTGACCTCTATTTCTAGATGAAAGAATAAACTTAGAGATTGGGGACCCCACCTCAGCCTGCCCCCCCCCCCACACACAAGTGGACCCAGGACTCCCAAACCCTGATAAACTCAGGGCTGCCCTACAAGATTGACTGTGGTGTGCAGGGGCCTCAGGACACAGGGCTGCTCTGGCACCAACATGAGACCAAACAGAACATGCTAGAAACATTTTGGGTTTTACCAGATCATACTCATGGCTGAAAACCTGAAAAGAAACTCCAAACTTTTGAGAAGGAGGTTGTATTAGCTCATACTGCCGTAACAAAATACCGTGAACTGGGCATCACAAATGGAAGAAATTAATTTTCTCAGTTCTAGAGGCTAGTACTCCAAGATCAGTGTCAACGCAGTCAGATTCCAGTGAGCTACTTGTTTCTGGCGGGCAGATGGTTTTCTTGCTGTAGGAAATGACCTCTCTGGAGTCTCTGCTAGGCCACCGATCCATCTCAAAGCCTCACCCTTAAGACCTTATCTTGAGGTGTCAACCCTAGCCACCTCCTACTAACTAACCCCTTTAAATACCGCCATGTCAGGAGTAGAGTACACTGGCTACACTCCTAAAGCATCGACATTTGACCAAGGAAGAAAGACAGAGTTCCAGGCTGGGGTGGAGAGATGCTTGCAGGCTGCCCTTCCAGAGGACCCACATTTGGGTCCCCACCCGCATGGCATCTTATAACCATTTGTAACTCTGGTCCCAGGAGATCTGACGCCCTCTTCCAGCCTCTAGGGGCACTACATCCACATGGTACACAGACATACATGTAGGCAAAATATCCATAAACATTTCAAAAAGGAAAATAAAATAAAGTGACCCAAACTATTCTAGGATGTCACCTCATACAGGTCACACCCAGGGCCCAGCTCAGGTCTCTCGTAGCTCTCACTACCAAGTCCCAAAAACCCCTTACTTTTTCCCTGCTCATAGTCCTAATGATTCCACAAAACAGGGCTACATTCTGTTTCCTCCCTGAAGCCCAACACAAAGCGTCCGAGATCCTAGGCCTCTGGTGCTCTCAAAATAAATAGATAAACAAACAAATAATAAATAAGTCACACTGGGGGTTGGGACTTCAGTACATGTTTTGGGGGGAAGCTTAGCACTGTAGCTCATGTTGTAATCCTGCTACTTGGAAGGCTGAGGCAGGGAATCACCATGAGTTTGAGGCCAGCCTGGGTACACAGTAAATTCTAGACTAACTTGTCCAGCAGTGTAAGACAATATCTCAAAAAAAACAAAAAAAAAAAAAAACGGTGGTGGGAAGGAGCAGTACAAACATCTATCACACAAGTGAAGCCACTCTTGAGGGCCACTCAGAACCTCAGCACTTGGGTGCACAAGCCCCCCGCCAGTCAGGAGATGATCAGTACCCCTCCAGCCCTGGCCATCCTCGGGGGATACCATCTCTACAGCTACCCAAAGTCTGCCACTTGCCATAGTGAGCATGTCGTCACATGTGCCAAACATACATAGTGTTCCTGCTGTACACCTGTCACAGGCCATGGTTCTACCTCCATGGTGCCCCCAGGGCCCAGGACAGAAACAAGGTGCATGGCAGAGACTAGCTAGGTCTCTGTCCAGTCTCTGGGCCAACCTGTGCGGCCAGGTGGGAACCTTAGCTTTGGATGGAAGGTTGGGACCAGCTCTCCTGCCTCACAGATAAGAAACCCAGGCTCATGAGGCATCAGTGATGACTGAGCTGGCCGGTGTAGCTGTACTTAAGGGTGACCCAGCCTCGCTGCTTCCTTCCAAATCCTCAACAGTCACATGGGAGAGATGAGTGTAGCCAGACCTGGGACTAACCCCTGACACCTACTGGCCAAGTCATCATCACCAGTGCCTGCTGCAGCCACCCCCAAAACAGCTGAGGAGTGGGTGGGGCCTGGGTGGAGGGAGGATGTGGTTGGCTTGTTGGATGCTGAGTTGTAAATATGTATCCCCAAGAAGAGGTGCTAAAGTAGGACCTGGTTAGGGGGCCTCCATGCAGAGGCGGAGCTCTCTGACCCTCTAGCATTGGGCTCCAGGGAGGGAATAGAATGGAGCCACGTTTTGTGGAAACTATGACCAGGAAAAAGGTAAGTGGTTTTTGAGGCTTGATAATGAGAGCTGTAAGTGGCCCAAGCAGTGCCAGAGCTGGGCAGTGGGCACTGGGTGTGACCCGTGTGAGGTGACAGGGCTCCCAGGTCCTCAAGGATTATATGGGAGAGATGATGCAGCCAGATCTGGGAGTGGCCCCTGACACTGCTGGCCATGCTATGGTCACTGGAGTGGTCCCCAATAGGGCTTAGGGCCTGTTGGGGAGGGAACTCTCCCAGCCCAAAGGGAGTCTGGGTCCTGGACTAGTATGGGGATCTTTTCACCTTACTTTGTAGACATGGTCTCTCCACAAGCCTAGAGCATGCTAATTTGTCTGAACATGCTGGCCAGTGAGCTCCAGGGGCCCTCCAGTCCCTGTCTTCCCAATATTGGAATTACAGGTTCACACTACCATGTCTGGCTATTCTGTGGGTGCTGTGGATCCTAACTTGGGTCCTCACATTTGCACCTTACCAACAGAGCTTTGCACTTTTTAGAGCTGCAGATAGAGGCCTCAGAAAAGCCACCCTGAGAGTCTGAGCTGACCTATGTTGCACCCTGGACAGAGGTGCTGCCCAGAAGTGAGGTTAGAGGTACCTGAGCTCCCTGGCTTCACAGCCCCAGGGCCACTACCCTCCCCCCGATGCCTGACACAGCACCCTAAATGCAGCAGCATCAGGATGTAGCCAAAATACAGTGACCTCCTTTTCTGTAGGAGGCAAGAGTGCCTGGCTTCCACCCGCGCAGGTGAGAAGCCGCCAACAATTTCCATACCAAATTGATTTCAAATAAGCAAGCGTTATCACACACAATCATATAGGAATAATTTATCACTCGTTAATAAAAGAGCAATTACTTATTCACATTGCCCCTGTCTGTGTGCTGTGGGCTTTGCTGCAGGTTTAGGATTGGGAAAATAGAGAAGCTGAGGCTTGGGCTGAGGCCCAGCGGCTGCAGTCCTACTTTGAATACAAGATGGCGCTTGCAGACTTTCAACTACGTCCCCACTCCCCACAACAGCCTGAGATGGAGACCAAAGCCTGAACAGGGAGGTAGCACTGTGAGAAGTGTCTGCGTGGGGGTTGGCCATGTTGATAGAGCCAGAACACAGTGGATGCGGAGGGACATCTGGGTTGGCTGAGGGAGAGGATGCAGAGGTGAACTTGTGAGCATCATCTTAATTGCAGAAGCCCCTATAACAGAGAATGTAGAGTGGATCAGAGACCCAGGTACATTCTCAGCCACCCTTGGCTGAGCAGGGGCCTGCACCAGTGAACGGCATGCCCCTGCTCAGGGTGTCCATGCTCTGTGCCCTCCAGCTCTACTTCCTGACCCGAGTTTGACTCTGCTCAGGAAGGTGCACTTCCTCTTCCTTTTCACGTGTCCTTTGTTGCTTGGGTGCAGTTGACTTGGTTTTTGTTTCTCCTCTTGCCCATCTAAGAGAGCGAGCTCTTCATTGGGTCAAGGTTAAGGATCTTTCACACACACCCACCCCCGCCCACCCCAGGCCCCATCCTAGGCCCTTGCCCTGCCACTGCACGACTTTCTTCTTTCATGAGAAGCACACTAACTTCTGTGAGTGTATGTTTTTCCTTTGGCTGAAGCCCCTGTGAGGAAGGTATAGGGGAAGGCCATCTGAGCCTCCCATGTTTGTAAATGTGTCTAAGCTGGACTGGCTGGGGCCAGAATTCCATATTTTAAAGCTTCTTCGGAGTCTTGCAGCATTGCAGGTACCTGGCACCAGGATGCTCTGGGGGGCTCTGGTGCCACCTTGCCTTACCTGTGACCAGCTTTTCCTCCTGGACTCAAGCTTCCCTGAGTCCCCAGGAGCCTGAAGTTTGCCATAAATGCCCAGTGAAGGTCCAGGTCCTTGGCTCTAGGAAATTTTCTGGTATTATTTCTTGGGTAATTTTTTAACCTCCATTTGCTGTTTTCTCTTCACAAAATTGCCCTAAAACACATTCGACCTATATTTGCCCACTGAATCTCATTCAGTTTTTCTTTTTGTTTTTCTTTCTGGAAGATTTTCTTGACCTTGTTTTCCAGCCCTTCTATTGATTCTTTTAATTTTAGCAATTCTATTTTTAATTTCTAGACACTCTTTCTTGTTCTCTGGTGACTCCTTGGTCATAGCACCCTGCTCCTCTTTGAAATCCACTTCTATCCCTGGGTGCACTGATGAGAAGATCCCCCTAATTTCTGGCTGTTCATGACCCTCTATTTGCCGCTTCTTGAATGACTTCCTTTGGTGTCTGCACTGGTGCCTTTTCCACACAGGTGATGGCTGCTGATCACCTTTTCGGGGGCAGCGGGTTCAGGGTTCTGCTGAGATGGCGCATGTCAGCTGGCAGGTCCTGAACCATCAAGCAGGAGCTGCCCTGGGCTTCCCATATACTAAGATGGATGTTTCTCTGCTCCCTACTCTCCATAGGGCATGCTCCTCAGTCACTGTCATTCTGGAGGGGAGTGGACAGTGTCTGTATCTGGCTCCCTGAGTCTGCTATGTGGTGATGGTTGGGTAGAGCAGGGAGAACAGAGGTCCTGGTGATGAAGCAGAAGCATTGTTGCTGCCCGAGCTCCAGGCTCTTGGAAAGTGTGGCAGGCTGTGCAGGACACAAACATGCTGAGATGAATGTAGAGAGGGCAGGACACACAGCTCCAGGTGTGTCAGGCACAGCCTACCTGCCGGGCTATCCTTCGCTACAGACATGGCACTCTCTGCACAGAGCAGGGACCAAACAGTCAGGCCAAGCCAGGGTGGTTCTGTGGCTCCAGGACAACACCTGTGTTGAGCTGGGCCTCACCTTTTCCAGCTCCTCACCTGAATCACAGTGACCCAGGCCAGATATACAGACTGGCTACACCAATCTTGGGTGTCAGACTCTAGGCTAACTTCTAGGGAGACAGGACACTAGCCCCAGCCCAGACCTTGCTAGGGACACCTCAGTGAGGATTCCAGGCTAAAGCAGCACCAGGCCCTGGAGTGATGGTGCTGGCCCAGCATGATTCTCACATTGCTGGTGTGGTGACAGACTTAGGGGCCTGGCCTCTTCTCCAGCTATTCCAAAAGTGGGTGGAGCCTACTGAGCCTCAACCCTCAGCCAGCCCAAGGAACAAGGCTTGAGCTAAGAGTGGCCTGCTGCAGGGATCAAGAAGGCCAGAGTAGCTATCCATTCCTGCCCTGTGATCCCTGGGGGCTTGGGTAAGGTTGCAGGGATCCTGGGGCACATATTATGTGCCTAGTCCCCTGGCCTCATTGGTACCCTATTGGGTTTTGCCATGCCTCGGGACTCTTATGTATGAAGTAGAAGTTATGATCCCCTGCTCACTGTGCAATGGGGTGTCTTGGTCACTGTTCTATTCCTGTGAAAAGACCATGACCAAGGCAACTTGTATTTAAAAAAGCATTTAATTGAGGACTTGCTTACAGTTTCAGAGGCTTAGTCTATTATCAGCATGGCAGGGAGCATGGCAGCAGGCAGGCCTGGTGCTGGAGAAGGAGCTGAGAGCTGCATCCTGATTCCCAGAGAGAGAGAGACCGGGCCTGGGTTGGGCTTTTGAAACCTCAAAGTCCACACCCATTGCCACTCTTCCTCCGACAAGGCCACACCTCCTAATCCTTCTAATAACATAGTGCCACTCTCTGGTGACCAACATTCAAATATATGAGCCTATGTGGGCCGTTCTCGTTCACACCACCGCTTGGGGGTTGTACCAAAGGGAGGTCAAGAGACCCTCAGCAGACAGCTGTCCGGGAATGTTCCCTTCTTCCCTTCATCTTTCCTCTGTCCTGCCTTGCTACTGAGCCTCCAGTGAGGTTGAAGTTATGGTGGCCGTGACAGTGCCCCTCTAGGAAATAGCTGCTCATCCAAGACACTCCTGAATGGATTCAAACCTCTGGTGCTAGAATGGAACCTCCTTGGGACAAGGTCCCTGCTCGCTGACCTGTGATTCCCTGCCTTTGTGTGAAGCCGGCTGCTCTCCATGAGTGCTCCAAGCTTGTCTCAGTGTGTTTTCCATCAAATTCTTTGCTTGTAGCTGCTTATCATGCGTATAGTGCTGATGGTGGTGCTGATGGTGATGGTGGTGCTGATGGTGATGGTGATGGTGGTGCTGATGGTGATGGTGATGGTGGTGCTGATGGTGGTGGTGCTGATGGTGATGGTGGTGGTGCTGATGGTGATGGTGGTGGTGCTGATGGTGATGGTGATGGTGGTGGTGCTGATGGTGATGGTGGTGGTGCTGATGGTGATGGTGATGGTGGTGGTGCTGATGGTGATGGTGGTGGTGCTGATGGTGATGGTGGTGGTGGTGGTGGTGATGGTGGTGGTGCTGATGGTGATGGTGATGGTGGTGGTGCTGATGGTGATGGTGGTGGTGCTGATGGTGATGGTGGTGGTGCTGATGGTGCTGATGGTGATGGTGGTGGTGGTGGTGATGGTGATGGTGGTGATGGTGGTGGTGCTGATGGTGCTGATGGTGATGGTGCTGATGGTGCTGATGGTGATGGTGTGATGGTAGTGGTGCTGATGGTGGTGATGGTGGTGGTGATGGTGGTGGTGCTGATGGTGATGGTGATGGTGGTGCTGATGGTGATGGTGATGGTAGTGGTTATGATGGTGATGATGGTGATGGTAGTGGTGCTGATGGTGGTGCTGATGGTGATGGTGATGATGGTGGTGGTGGTGATGGTGGTGATGGTGGTGGTGCTGATGGTGATGGTGATGGTGGTGCTGATGGTGATGATGGTGATGATGGTGGTATGGTGATGATGGTGATGGTGATGATGGTGATGGTGGTGCTGATGGTGATGGTGGTGGTGCTGATGGTGATGGTGATGGTGGTGCTGATGGTGGTGGTGGTGGTGATGGTGGTGCTGATGGTGATGATGGTGATGATGGTGGTGGTGGTGATGGTGGTGATGGTGATGGTGATGTGATGATGGTGATGGTGGTGGTGATGGTGATGGTGGTGGTGATGGTGATGATGGTGATGGTGGTGGTGGTGCTGATGGTGATGATGGTGGTGATGGTGGTGGTGATGATGGTGGTGACGGTGGTGGTGGTGGTGGTGATGATGGTGATGGTAGTGATGGTGGTAGTAATTTCTACGTTTTAGATCCTGAATGTCCCCCAGAGGTCCTTGTACTGAACACCTAGCCCCAGTCCATGGTGGGAAGTGGTAAAATATTTAGAAGATTGGCTCTAGGGGAAGAAGTTAAGTGACTGAGTGTGTGCCCTTGAAAGCATGTAAGGCCCCATCCCCTTCTTGTTCTTTCTCTTTTTGTTTCCTGGATTCCGTGAAATGAGTAACTCCCCTGCTGTGCATGTCTGCCATGCCCTGCCTTGCCATGGGCCCAAACCTCTAAAACTGTGAACCAAAATAAACCTTACCTCCCTAAAAGTGGACTCAGCTTTTGTGACAGTGACAGAAAGCTGACTAACACCATGACGATGCCAACGATGGTGTGGTAAGGACAGCGATGACCGTGGCACAGTGACGATGGTAATTACCATGTTGGCGACATTAATGAAGCTGGTGGTGATGGCAACAGTCCTGGTGATGATGGTGGTGATCGTGACAATAGTGTTGGTGATGACAGTGATCACAGAGATGCCCACTTTCGGTTTGTGACCCTGGCCATGGGTCTGCATAAGCATCTGGTTCTGAGGTCATCAGAAGTGGTCCAGACCTTCCTGTTTATCAAAAAGTATTGCTTTCACCTTTCCTGAGCTAAGTATTCTCATCCATAGTAACTCCTTTGGTCTTAACTGTGAATGTCTGTTAGCCAAGGCTAGCCTGTGACATCTTGCTGCAGCTTCCCTGTTTGATTTCTGAGTTGTGTTCCATTATGCATGCTTAATTTCTTGCTTGCTGACAGTGTCTTCAGCAAGATACTTGATTTTCCATGGCCCAAACAGAATTTCAGTGTTCACTATTTCCCTTTCACACTCGACCTCCAATCCTCCCAAATGCTGATCTTGCCCAGTGTTCCTCTGCTAATGGGGCACTAAGGTGAGAGACCACTGTACTCAGCCTGCCCAGCCTCGTGTGTTTGGCAGGACAGTGATGGTCTTCTTTGACCCTCAGGTTCCTTTTCCTCAGTCAGGAGGTTGAGTAGCCTTGTCTGGGCCATGAGTGCAAAGATTGCAACACTGCACACAGTAGGTGTTCAGTCTCAAAGCAGATTGGCAAACTTCCTGTAAGAGGGCCACACCATGTATTGTGCCAGCATCACTGTACCGAAAGCAGCCATGGATCGTGGGTGACACATAGATGTGGCTGCATGCCAAAAACCAGCTTATTGCTAATGTAACAGCCAGCTCGTGGGCCAGGTTGCCCGGGGCCCCTCAGCCTTTCTTCTAGCTCCATGGTCTCAGCACTCTGGCCTTGAAAGGTAATTCCAATGGGAGCATCTAGCTGAAGGGGTTGTATGCCTCCTCTTGGCATACTTGTTCCCACGGGCACTCCCTGCCTGCCTTGCCACTGCCACTGCCTTTGTGACAGAGATCTCTGGAGACTGGGGCAGCCCAGCTTAGCAGGGTGTACAGAGGCGCTATTAACTGACCTTCTCCAGTGGGTCCTGTCTGCCTGCTTCCCTCCTGATGAGTGGCCGAGAGGCACAGTAGGTGGGTCCCAGAGGCTGCAAACTGACCATGGCCTCAAGACCTGCAATACTATTATTCTTTTTTTTAATAGCAAAGTAAGTTCAGCCTGGGCAGAGGCCACCTCCTTGCTTAGTTGATCATGTTTTACAAATGCAAGAACACGTGGGGAGCTGTCATCTACTTCCTCTTGCTGCAGGTAGCAGACCCTCCTCTAGGTCCCAAAGTCTGCACAGCCCCCTTGTACCAACTCATTTTTGCCCCATGCCCAAGGGATCTTGGCTTCTATAATACATTCATCCTGTTTTGCATACCACGTGTACTAACAACACATTTCTGTGTCTGCCCTCCCCAACCTGACTGCATGTCCTCTAGCATATGTTATCTTCCAGTTGAGGCCAAGTATATATAACTCCCACGTGCACCCCAAGTCTCGTGTTTATCCCACATGCTGACATTCCAGGCCTCACAGGTCAACAGCAGATTTGGGGATCGGGTGGGAGACCCAGGGCTCAGTCTGGGATGTTTGTCCCAGAAACAGATATGAGACACAGAAGGCAGAACTATAGGCCTGCCGGGCTAAGCACTCCATCCAGGGCAGCATCAGATGGGAGGAGGGGGTAGGGGCATTTATGTGGCAGTCCTGGGGCTTAGACTATGGCCTAAGGAGGTCTCCTTCATAGGATACCTATGGTAGGGATATGCCAGTCATTGGTTGGTTGCTCATTAGTGTCCTGGGGACTGAAGTCCGGACTGGAAGATGGATTGAATTAGCAGCAGGACCACAAAGGCCTGGGGTGGGAGGCAGGTAATTAGGCAGCAGGTATTTGCTGGCCACCTGATGGGGGCCACTAGCCTCTTGTTGGGGAGGGGACACTGAAGTCTCTAGGTTCAATGGGCTTCACCCAGGCAGAACCTCTAGGTGCTTGGCACCATAGGCCAGCAGAGCAGAGTTCATGGGCGGGTCTGGAGGAGAGTATCAGGGTAGAATATATTGCAGAACCTGGTGAGGCTCTGGAGCCCTTTAGGTAATGGAAGTGGGACCAAAAATGAATCCCTGGAAGAGATTGGCAGCACACACCTGTAGTCCCAGCTACTTGGGAGGCTGAGGTGAGAGAATCACAAGTTAAAGGACGGCTTGGGCAACTTCATGCCCCTGTGTCTCAACAATAAAATGGAAAGGACCGGGCTTGGTGGGGCGTGCCCTTAACTGCAGCACTCAGGAGGCAGAGGCAGGTGGATTTCTCTGAGTTCTCTGGTGACAAGAGGATAACTGGACGCAGTCAAAGGCCATTTCCAACAGCTCTGCTCCAGTTGCAGCATGGTGTCCAGCAGCTAGAATACATGCAAGGCCTCAGTTTCCCCATTGGGACACGTCAGCTTGGGTCTTGTATCTGCCGGCTGTGGTAAGTGACCTTACCAATATCGACCTGGCCTGCCTGTTTTGCTCTATAATTAAGATCAATAAGAAACAAGGCCTCAAGGGACCAGGACAGGACAGCAGATGCTGGTGACCACACCCCTAGAGATACAGGGTGGCCTTCCTCTGTGGAAGCTGCTGCCATCTTCCTGCCCCAGAAAGCACAGTGTGAATGCAAGCTGCCACTGCATGTGTCTGTGGGCCCAAGGACGGGTGGAAGGTGGGCAGTGTGTGTGAGAAATGAGTGAAGATGGGGCTACAGATGGGTCAGGAGGGATGGGCTGTCAGGAGTGGGGAGTGGGCCCAGAGAAGGTGTCTTGACTCTCTGCAGTGTGGGGATGACATCGGTCCCTCCACCCTCTCCCAGAGCTATTTCTGGTCTTGTAGGCTGAGCTGTTCTGCCTTGTAACTGTGGTCTCTTCTGCACTGCCTCAGCAGGCAGCCCCTTCTACAGCCTTCTGACTCCAGCTCAGTGTATCGGAGGAGATATCCTCCCAGCTGTGGGCAGCATGGGAGATCCTCATGCCCCCAGACCTATCCAGCAGGCCAGAAGTCCAGCACCCGCTGACTGCCCTGGCCACATAGCAGTTGTCCTTCATGGGCTGGCTGGGCTCTCCTTGATAGCCCTCCAGGTACACACATCCCACCCTCGCCTCCCCTTCCTTTTAAACTGCCTCCATGTAGAAGCAGCGCTCCAACACTCACTGCCTCGGTTTCCTGGTTTGTAAATAGATGATGGTGATAGAAAGAGAAGGAGATTGATTCTCTGAGGCACTGACTTAAGGCTTTTGGACCCTCCAGAGTCTGTGGGGGTGGTCACTGAGAGAGACACCAGGACCCAAAGACAAAAGTCAGTGTCCTGGGTCTGTGAAGCTGTCAGCCTACATAGTCACTCGCCTTATCAGGTGAGGACAAGAGGACATCCCCACGGGATGTCAGGCTAGGCTAGGCTAGGGTGGAGAGAATGCAAGAGCGCAGCAGGCTGGGTAGATGCTAAAGAAGGCACTCTCGGCTCAGCAGCTCACTAGGCTGCTGAGGTGAGCTGCTGACCTCAGCAGTGCCTGCCTGCTGGCGCAAGAGCGGCTGGGCAAGGCCCCAGAAGCCTCCACCCTACCCGGTCCCTCCCGTTCCCATTCTCCCTTCACATCCTCCAGTTCCCTGGCTTCTTTCCCTCTGCCCCTGCCCTCTTTCTGCTTCCTATTTCCTCCCTGGTCCTCTTCCCTCTCCCATCTCCTTCCTCTCTTCCCCTCCTCCCTCCTCAATGAGTGTGATTCTGGGCTCTTGACTCAAAAGAGCTGTTGGTGCGGATGCCGAGTGCCCAGTGTAGCCCAGTGTAGCCCAGTGGCTGTATCCTGCCTGATGAGGCTGCCTCAGGTGGAGGAGGACCCCAGGGTCTGTATCCATTTACTGCCCTCCCTGGGAAATCTCCAAGCCATGTGCACTAGAATGCCAGCCCTTTCCCACTATCACCTCATGTCCCTGTGGCTCCCTAGATGACCTGAGCTAAGCCACTAGCCATGACCCAGTTCCAACAGCCAGTGAGTTCCCCACGGAAAAGCCCTGGAGGAGCCCCACACACAAGTCTGATGAAAATTGACTTGGGTATAGCTGGAGAAATACCACTTTGTGCATAGCTTGGAAGGCTGGCTGAAGTGGCTGCAGGGTCCTGAGGGGTCTCTGCATGGATTCCATGTGAGAGGGATGGACCTCCAGGACCACTTTCTGCCCATGGGAACATGAAAGAGACTGGTGGGGGCCTCAGGGGAGCAAGAGGGCCAGGCTGCTCCCCAGAAGGAAGGACGTCTCCACTGAGAATCTGTGGGCAGGTTTTGGAGTGAAAACAGAGTATGGGGGTCCAGACCTGAAACTCGGAGGCCTGTGGCTCAAAGCACTGCAGAAGCCACAAGGATGAGCCAAAGCAGGCCGTGCAAGGCAGCAGACAGAGAGACTGAATATGGCAGCCCTGGGGTGGGGTCAGGGAACATCCTCACCGCCTGGTCAGGTGTCCGGTGTTTCCCCAAAACCCTGCTGTGAACACAAGCTATGCTGCAAAGTTGGGTTTGATTATCTCATAAAAAGATGTCCCCTCATGCTTGCTCAGCACAGGGGTTGCCATGGAGACCAGCAGGCAGGCCCCAAGGGGGGCCAGGCTAGAGCCAATTACTGTGGCTACAGCAGAAGAGCCTACCCCACCCAGCCCCTGTGCTGACAGGGTGAGTGAGAAGGGCCGCCTCTCAGAAGTTGATTTCCAACAGGAACACAGCTGTGTCTTCCCATCTGCCTGGCGAGGCTGAGCACCACACAGCGGCTCCTCCAATTGTCCACCTCCCTACTGTGGCTCAGCCCTGGACCCCCACTGACCCCAGCTGAGCTGGGCAACCTCAGGACTGGGAGCTACAGCCTACCACTCACTGGTGTGGTGGATGGCACAGAGATTGGTGTGTATGTGAGGTCCAGTTGGCAGCATGGCATTCTGCATTAGTAGGCAGTCTGTGGCATGGCAGGGCCGGTGATGTGCCCCCTTCCCAGGCACCCATGCTGGTAAAATCTCCAGCCTGGCCCTGGGTGCATGAAAGCCTCCTACTTACAGCCTTGGGTCCTGAGGTTGTGACAGCAGTTAAGGCATCAAGGGGTGTCCCAGGGAGGTCATGTAAGAAGAGAATGTGAGAGCCTCATTAGACAGAGCCTCAGGTCCAAGTGCAACCCACACATGGCCAGCCGGGGGGGGGGGGGCATCCATGGGTTGGGGGCTCCTAGGCCTGACTTGCCACCATAGCTGCCAACAAATGACCCCAGGCCCAGCAAACCCAAGCTGCTATAATAAAGTCACTGAGTCCGAGAAGAGGGCTCCAGGAGCCTGAAAGCTTGCCTGGCCTGTGGGGCTCCGGAGTTGAGCAACAGAATGCACCAGCCAGACAAGGACCCTTTGTGGTAAGGGGCCTAGTGTGGAGTAGCAGTCCCCAGAGGTCAAGGTTGGGTAGGGAAGGCTGGCTCCTGGTCTTTCCCACCTCCAAGCAGTTAGCCAGCCTTGGCCTCCTGTCTGCAGAATCCTGCTCTTAGCTAGCTGCCAGGAAAGGTGTTAGCTGTCAACACAGGAGTTAGCTGTCAATGACGGTGTTAGCTGATAAGCCATAACCCTCCCAGGGGGATTCACATTTTAATAGACTCACTCCTGAAAGAGCCTTCGGCATCGCATCGGAAGGAATGGGGCTCTAGTGACAGGCCAAGGAGCTTTTTCCTAGGAATGTGGCATCCCAGCCCTGGTCCTTGGCCACACCTAGGTATATCTGGCCCAGGGACTAGGATGGGGCCTATGCCTTGGGGCCGCCAGGGAGGTAGAATGGTAACAGGATGGGCAGGAAGGCTGGGAAGGGATGGAACGGAGAATGAGGCCGGGGGAGGAGGCTGCAGAAGGTGTTCAGAGCCAAGTCAGGAAGTGCTTAAAAGGGAGGCTGTGTGGAGGAGGGAGCAGCCTGCCCTGGGGGCCTGGGAGGGGCCCTCCCTCCCCACCTTCCCCGCTCCCAGGCTCCTCTTCCTCAGATAGCTAATAAGGAGACTACCCCAGGCCTCAGGAGACCCCTACAGACAAAGCTCTTCAGGGGCTCAAGCATAGCTCCCATTTTGGCATGAGGGGGTTCTCTGTAATTCCAGGGGTTATCAAGAGCTGTAGGGGGCTGGGCAGGATGTGATTGTGAGCCTCAGACCTCCTACACAGACTGGGTCAAGGGACCTGTAGGCCTAGGGATGTGTCTCAGGCTGCTCCTCCGGTCTTTTTCAGACTCCCCTTTTCCATCTTAACCAGTAGCCTGGTGGGGCTGAGTCGGCCAGACCAAGGATAAGGCTAAGACCAATGGAGATAAACAGCAGCCGGGACCCAGGGGCTGTGTGCCCTGGAGTCCTGAGATGGTGTGTGCAGCTGCCCCAGAAGGCCTTCCCATACGTGTTTTTGGTGACGGACTAGGGTGACCCTATGGGGTGAGCAACAGTGCAACAATCATGCCAGCAGGTGTGTGAGGAAGGGTGGCATGAGGATTGGGGGTGCAGGCATGATTGATCACCAGTGTGGAATATGTGCCTCCAAGGACAACTTCCAGCCCAGTATTGTCTGTGTCATGGAAGGCAGAGGTCCTACAGCCCTATTCCCAGGGTTGGCAGGGTTGGACCCTGCCCAATTCCCTGAGAACTGGTTCCAGCATGAGCTCCCACCTCTTAGGGCCCTGGTTTGATCACCTTTTCCTCTGCCTACAGGAAGCCGGCTGCTGGCATGGATGTTATGGCTACAGGCCTGGCGGGTAGCAGCACCATGTCCTGGTGCTTGTGTGTGCTACAGTGAGCCCAAGGTGACAACAAGCTGTCCCCAGCAGGGCCTACAGGCTGTGCCCACTGGCATCCCAGCCTCCAGCCAGCGAATCTTCCTGCATGGCAACCGCATCTCTCATGTGCCAGCTGCCAGCTTCCACTCATGCCGAAATCTTACTATCCTGTGGCTGCACTCCAATGCACTGGCCCGGATTGATGCCACTGCCTTCACTGGCCTGACCCTCCTGGAGCAACTAGACCTCAGCGACAATGCACAGCTTCGTGTTGTGGACCCCACCACCTTCCGTGGCCTGGGCCACCTGCACACACTGCACCTAGATCGATGTGGCCTGCAGGAGCTGGGTCCCGGCCTGTTCCGTGGACTGGTAGCTCTGCAGTACCTCTACCTACAAGACAACAATCTGCAGGCGCTGCCCGACAATGCCTTTCGTGACCTGGGCAACCTCACACACCTCTTTCTGCATGGCAACCGTATCCCAAGCGTGCCTGAGCACGCTTTCCGTGGCCTGCACAGTCTTGACCGCCTCCTCTTACACCAGAACCATGTGATGCGTGTGCATCCGCATGCCTTCCAGGACCTTGGCCGACTCATGACCCTCTACCTGTTTGCCAACAACCTCTCCATGCTACCCGCAGAGGTCCTAATGCCCCTGAGGTCTCTGCAGTACCTGCGACTCAATGACAACCCCTGGGTGTGTGACTGCCGGGCACGTCCACTCTGGGCCTGGCTGCAGAAGTTCCGAGGTTCCTCGTCAGAGGTGCCCTGCAGCCTGCCCCCACGCCTGGCTGGCCGTGATCTTAAGCGCCTGGCTGCCAGTGACCTAGAGGGCTGTGTCGTGGCTCCAGGGCCCTTCCACCCAATCCAGACCACTCAGCTCACTGATGAGGAGCTACTGGGTCTCCCCAAGTGCTGCCAGCCAGACGCTGTAGACAAAGCCTCAGTGCTGGAACCTGGACGGCCGGCTTCTGCTGGTAATGCACTCAAGGGACGTGTGCCTCCTGGTGACACCCCACCAGGCAATGGCTCAGGCCCACGGCACATCAATGACTCTCCGTTTGGGACTTTGCCCAGCTCTGCAGAGCCCCCACTGACTGCTCTGCGGCCTGGGGGTTCCGAGCCACCAGGACTGCCCACCACCGGCCCTCGCAGGAGGCCAGGTTGTTCCCGAAAGAATCGCACGCGCAGCCACTGCCGTCTGGGCCAAGCAGGAAGTGGAAGCAGTGGGGCCGGGGAAGCAGAGGGTTCAGGTGCCCTGCCTGCTCTGGCCTGCAGCCTTGCTCCTCTGGGCCTTGCACTGGTACTTTGGACAGTGCTCGGGCCCTGCTGACCAGCCACCAGCCATCAGGTGTGTGTACATATGGGGTCTCCCTCCATGCCGCCAGCCAGAGCCAGGGACAGGTTCCGTGGGGCAGGCCAGGCCCTCCCTGACAGATGCCTCCCCACCAGCCCACCCACATCTCCACCCCATCATGTTTACAGGGTTCCGGGGGTGGCGTTTGTTCCAGAACGCCGCCTCCCACCCGGATTGCGGTATATAGAGATATGAATTTTATTTTACTTTGTGTAAAATATCGGATGACGTGGAATAAAGAGCTTTTTTCTTATGCTGTGGCCTCTTGGGCTGCGGTACTGTGGGTGGTGAGAAACGAGGGTGGGTCCCAGCATAGCATCTCCTTCAGACACTGGCACAGAAGGCCTGAGAGGAGATAGAACTGCCCACCCTCACTGGTGGGGCAGTTTGGGCTGCAGTGGGGGTGGGGGCTCGCATACAGGAGTGAAGTGACATTCTTGCCATCCTCCAGCTGCACCAGTGCGTTTGTCCCGTAGCTGACATCTTTGAGCTCAGCCAACTTCTCTGAAAGCTGGGCTGACTGCTGCCCAGCTCTACATAGCTCTGAACAAGCTGTCTTTGTGGGGCCATCTACTCTGGGATTTTCCAGCCCAGGAGGAGGCTGCGAGTGAGATGTTAAGCCCATGCCCCTTCCTATTGCTGGAAGAATGACCAGGAATGGGGTGGCTCCAAAGGAGATCTCAAGACCCTGCAAGGTCTGTGGGCACCTTCATATGGCTGCCCCAGGTCACAGCCCTCATGCCTGGGTGCCTCACACCACCCTACAGCCCTTGAGGATCCATGTACCCATGAGCACACGTGAGCACATAACAGACACACATGGCAGAGCAGAGCCTCACAGACACGTGTGTATGCATGTGCTTAAAAACAGCACAGACAAGAAGATGCATGTGTGATTCCCTGAGGCCTGAGCTGGAAAAGCCCAGAGACAAAGCAGAGAGCCACTTGGCCAGAAAACTGTGGGTGGAAGTAGTGGTGAGGGGCACAGGATAGGGGTCTGCCTCTCCCACAGGGCAAGAGCTGGGAGAAAGGGAGGAGGGAATGTAGGGACTGGGGGAGGGGACTGGGGGAGCCAGATGGCCACGGGGGCGGCCAGGGATCCAGAAACTCAGTGAGGAGGCTGGGGTGGGGGAAATGTGCTCACAGTCACCATCTGAGGAAGGACGGGGGGCAAAGGTAGAGTGCTGAGGCCCAGTCTGGCTTTGCCCTTCCTCAGCAGGGAGCCTCTTCCAGGAATTCCCCCTGCCCCAGGCTGGGCCTGCTGGTGATACCGCCCATACCCGCATGGCTGTCTACACCGACACCTGCATTTTGCCCTTCTGCACAGTGGACTCTGGCCTGAGCTCCAGGCCTGGGCATCACTGCTTGTCCCCAGGCTGGGAATGCTGCAATTGGAGCAGGTCTCACAGGTGAGATCACTGCTTGCCTAGGGTCTGCCAGTTCCTCTCAGGAGGCATCCTCCAACACCTCGTTTGCCCTCACATCCCTAGCAGAGGCGGCTCTATGCACAGCCTGTGAAGAAGACAGCTACCATGGGAGCTACCCTAGGAGGCTGCTGGCCTGCACCCAGTGGACAGGGGTCTTCATTGACTCCTCCCACCTCCAAGGAGCTCCTGCCTATTTGAGAAGACCAACCCAGCCTGCTGAGTCCAGGTGACGGGCAGAGCTGGGAGGTAAGGCTATGTGTTCCAAAATGTAAGTCAGGACCATTGGCAAAGAACCTTAGGCTCTGAGCTGGACATGTACAGCAGATACTGGCACTTTTGGTGGCTTACAGAGCAGAGGGTCCCATCTCAGTTCACATGCCTTTAGGAGCAGGGAGTTCACAACCTATGCTGAGCTTATTCCACACTGACAGGCCAATTTCTGTTTCTGTTCCCAATAGCTGGCCCACAGGTGGGCATTGGAAGCCAGCCCCCAGTAATGGCAAAGAAGGCTACCACAGGACCACATGCCGTATTGTAACCAGGCTAACAGCCGGAAATGCATCACTTGGGTGCTGCCTCTACAGACCATGCTGTCCCTTGTCCCTGTACATTCATTCCCTTCCCCAGAGAGAGAAATCTGGGACATGTTATAGAGTGGGGACAATGGTCTAGCCAGGCTATCAATGAAGGTGGTATGGAGGCTAAGGGTGAGTCAGGGGACGGGATATGCAGGCAATGATCAGAGGTATGTGTGTGAGAGAGAGCATGCATCCTTTTTGACTGCCTCGGGGGGGGGGGGGCAGTGAGCAAGTTCTAATTTTCTGAGACGGCTCTTCTGGCAGTGGTGTACACTGTGGGGCCTGCACACAGGAAGGGGCCAGACCTGAGGGGTGGGTGATCCAGAAGGCAGGGGATGTGTTTCAAGTTGGACTTGACAGGATGGTTGGAGGCGGTGGGCAGGGCTCCCAGGCGTCTGCCCTAAGCAGCCGGCAAGGGGCGCCTGTCCCCGAGGAGGGGTTCCAGCAGGAGCGGCTTGTTGAGGCCCAGGAGACATCTGGGCGGGGGTGTCGCGTGGGCTGTGCAGGCTGAGCTCAGGAGAGGGGCCCGGCTGGAGGACACATTTGGGAGTCGTGAGCATTTGGGTGATATTTACAGCCCGGGAATGGATGAGATCACCGGCCGGTGATGGGGAGGGACCTGGAAGGAGTGGGGGTTGGACCAAAGCCCCAGGACTCCACTCTGGCCCACCCTAACCCCTCTTTATCCCTACCCACCTAGGCTTGGCTCAGCTGACTCCCTTAGGTAAGGTTCTGGGCATCAATTGGGCCACTGTCCAGCCTAGGTCTCTGGGTCCCTGAGGGTTGTGCAGGAAGCTAATTAAAGCCATGGGAAGCACTGTGGAGAGTGCCAGCCCCCCTTGGGTGCCCACTGCTTTGCCATGGACACACCTGGCCCCCTTCCAAGGTTTCTAGGCCAACCACAGGGCTCCTGTGATAGAATCCTCCCCTGTTCACAGCCCTGGCTCAGTCCCAAGCCCTCTCAAGACCACACCACTGAGCATAACTTCTGGAGCCTGACATCTGGAGCCTGGCTCACAGTGGTTATAGCTACTCTGGGAAATGGGTCTAGAGCAAGCAGCTCTTGAGGCGCTGGGCTCAGAGCTGGGATCTCCTAAGGTCACTCAGGACCCTAAGAGGGTGGTGAGGTATGCCTGCAGGTCCTTCGGAGACAGAGGTGTCCCAGAAGCTGCTTCAGAGCTGCACAGCTGGACTTAGAGAAGCATCTGTCCCGTTAACCTCGCTGGTGGGACTTGGCACAGTAATTGGGAGAGTTATTTTTTAATCCTTAAATTAGTTCTGAAATAATAGAAGCAGCAGAATACACAGCAGTTGATGTCCAGTTAGTGTCCAGTGAGACTGGGAACATGCCAGAAACATGTTTGTGGAGAAGTGAGACTTTGTCAGACCAGCTGAGCACAGAGGGGAGCTGCAGCAAGGTGGGGAGCCTCTCCTCACAGTGGGAGGACATGTGCCTCAGCCACAGACCAGGCCCCAGGTCTCTGCCTCCTCAGCATGGGGTGGGAACCTTTCGTTCAGGGCCCCACAGGGACACTGCTGATATCCTTGGTGTGAAGGCCAGAGGAATGAAGAGACATGTCTGAACAGGGATGGACCTGAGGTCACACTTGTTTACATAAGTGCCTATGATTTTAGGCTTGACCCCAGGACATTCTGGAATACAGAAATGTCACAGAATTCTAGGTATCAACCTCTCTGTCATTTGGGAGGGGGACAACACTCTAGGCCATGCTGACTATGTGACCACTACAATTGCTTTCTAGTCATATGGCCCCAAAGTCATTGCAAGCCCCTGTGGGTTTAGCCTTAAAATCAGCATCTCCATGCTGGCTGAGCCGTCTAGGCACAGCCTCTCATGCTCCAGGGCCTACCCACAAGGCTATGGGTCTTCTCGGCCCTCACACTCTAGGTTTGAGTGGAGCAAAGGCCCCCAACGTCATGTAGCAAATGATAGAAGGAAACCTGACTGGGCCTAGTGGGCTATCAGCACACACCTACCTCACTTCTGTGGGCACACCAGCAGGGCAATCCACTTGACATCCTGAGACAGACAGACAGACAGACACACACACACACACACACACACACACACACACACACACACACACACCTACATCTACCTACCTCCCTGGCTCAAATAACATATTCCACATGAGGGCTGGCAGCCTGCACAGTATCAGTAGACACCCAGCTCCCATTTATATCCTGACCTCTTGGCCAGTACTGTGGCTGGACCTGGAGAAATGTCTTCATGCTTCAGCACAGGCAGGGAGAGGCAGGGAGAGGCAGGGAGAGGCAGGGCCCCATTCATCTAGGCATCTGTCTGGTTCATGCCTCTGTTAGGCACCAACTGTGTTCCAAAGGAAGCCACAGAAAGGAAGGCTTCCTGAGGGCTGACAGGCACTGCTTGAGGTTGCTCAGGCAAGCTCGGACCTGGGCTGCTTCAGGGCTAGATGGGCAAGAGCGGGCCACGCTGCAGGTCCAGCATGCGTGAGGGAGGAGTAGCATATTATTCTCTCATGTGGACCAGCCTCAGTTCTCCTAGACAAAGCAAGAGGGCAGAGGACTGCTCCGTTGCAGACCCAGCGTGGTGTGGTCTGCCCCTCCGCTCTCCAGAGCTGCTCCTGTGCGTGCTGGGGCCTCATTAAGCCCACCACCGACCAGCCCAACAAACACGAGGGACTAGCAGGCCTCCTATTTGTCTTCACAGAGAACTGTGCAGAGATTTATGGGCAATAAAGGAACATCCATCTCAGGGCGGGAAGAGGAGCGGCAGCCGGGCAGCCCCCTCCTCACTCTAGAGCACTCCAGTTGCATTAATGATGCCGCCAAGGCCTTGCAGAGCTGCTGACAAAGGAGAGAAGAAAACGTGGACAATTAGAGAAGGATGAAGACCTCGCAGGGCGAACTCTGCACCCAGCTGCCAGCCAGGCCACCCTGTGAGGATCTGGGGACACTGAACTGAGCCAGCAATCTGGGGCCCAGGTTCTGGGGCAAGGCCCAGCCACTGTCTGATAGTTGCCTCACAATTATTTTTGAAAAATGATGGAGGAGAGAGAGGGGGAGGGGAGGGGAGAGATAAGAGAGCGGAACTTGTGCCCCTGGCCGAGCTGTGGGTTTCTGGGCAGCTGTGGGCATGCTGCTAGGCAGAGGGTGTAAGAGGTTTGGGCCGCAGGTGCTCAGGGACTCTGCTCAGGTGCCCTCCCTAGGGCTGCTGCTTCATCTTGAGGCTTTCTGGCCAGCCCTCCCTGGCCCCCATGCCATCCTCTCTGCCCATCTTGCTGCTGTTACCTGTCAGCCTGCTTACAGCTGCACCCTCCCTCCACTTCCTCTAACTATCGTGTAAGCTTGTGGTCTGTCCATCTGTCCACCCTCAAAGGCTCTGCGATAGAGGAGTGACCATGGCCTTCATGCCATCTCATCCCCAGCCAGTACCTTCCAGGACTCTGTCTTTCCCAGTTCCACACAAGAAACCCTCCAGACCTGTAGAGGGACAAGTTAGCCATAGTCCTGGACCACAGTAGGGACTCCAGCCTAGGGAGTTGTACCACAGTCCCTCTGCCACCCTCCAGAAAGCCTTTGAGAGTGGCTCCTTGGGTCCCTCTTGACCCTACCACTGGGTTGGCATGTTCAGAGGCCTGAATGAGGTCCACGGATGGTGCCACTCCACCTGCCCGGGTGAGTCAGGGCAGCTGCACTTGGGGGTTGGACAAGAGGAGAAAAGTTGCACCTAGCCTACCCCTGAACTCAGGCCAGCAGCTGGTTGCAGCTGTCAGCACCTCTGTGGGTTTACTCTGTACAGGCTAATCTCAGGGAGCAGACACCTTAAATTCAGCACTGCCCAGTAGGAGTAGGCCACACCTAGTGTACCTGCCACTTACCACCGAGGCGGCCTGGCACCTCGGCCAGCTTGGAGAAGTCAATGCAAATACCACCCAGAGTCACCATCCCCACCACCCTCCACCAAGGGACTTAAGGGGTTCTTCACTAACCCACTTGTGTACCCACAGGTACAGCTTCCCCACCAGGCCAGCATAAGGACAGAAACACAGCTGGCTCAGAGGCCATAGGGACAGACAGACAACAGTGTGGGGAAGTAGACAAGCTCCCCCCCTGGAGATGCAGCACTTAGCTGACACAGACCCCCCCCCATCTACTTGGGCTGGTAAAGTGAGGGCTATCCTGGTCCACCCAGTCTCGGTTCTGTGAGAGCTGAACCTGAAGGCAAAGCTCACCAGGCCAGGGTGCTGAGACTGGGTAGTCTTCATGTCTAGGCCAGGACTGGAGAAGCTCCAAGATCAGGCAGAGAGCACCTTCTGCATTCTAGGTAACAAATGGTGAACCATTCACTCAGCCCAATGGGCCTTTGGTGAGGGAATGGAGCAAGACCTGCCCGTAAAGCAGGTCGAAAGGCAGGATCCTGAATGCTCATGGTTCAGGGTCTGGGGTCCCAGATTTCCTTGCCCAGCAACTGTGCCAGACTGCCACGAAGCTGTGCCAGCTGTCAGAGCACAGCCATGATGTGCTTCCTGCCTCCCACTGGCCCTGGCTCACCACATATGAAGCGAGAGCAGTTCAGAGATGCAGGACTTGCCCTACAGAGCCAGTGGAAGCGGTGATGGTAATGAGGGCGTGGGGGCTGGGGGCAGGGCTGTGTCAACACTGGGGAAGAGGGAACCTGAAGCCGGCCTGTATGAAGAGGAGTGAAAGAAGGAGGCTCAGAGACCCTGATCCTGTCACCCTGGTCCCTGGCCCCTCCCTGCTTACCATGACAGTGCGTGGAGCTTTGTGAGGCCCAAACAGGAAATGGAGCACCGCCCCCACTTGTCAGTTCCACAGCTTTAGGTGGACAAAGCCAGGGTGGGAGTGCCTAGAACCATCTGGAAGGTGCCACCCATCCTCCCCGAGCCTTCGTGGCACCTGGACCCTCACCAATGCCATCTTGCCTTCCATATCCTCCCGCCTTGGCTTCCCCCACTACAGGGACCCCAAGTGTTGCTGGACTTCACCCCAAAGAAAGGGGCTCAGCCCTGCAGTCCCTCACCTCCTTAGGGATGCCCAGGCTCCAGACACAGCTACAGACTCTGGGTCTAGCAGGAGCTGGGCTCACCTCTGGAGTAAGCTGGCCCAAGGGTGATGTGGAGTAGGCCCAGTTCACTGACAGACCCTGCAATGGGCATGGATGGGCATGCAGACCTGCCCTTCTGAAGCCTGTGGAGGTGGCACCTCCTGGGAGGGGGCGTCTCCTCTGTGTGAGGACCTCCTTAATGGACCCCCACAACCCATGAAGTCTCCTTTTGCTAGCCTTGGGTCTCAGCCACTATCTTCCTTCCGTTTCAGCTGGTGTGTGTCTCAGGGTCAGCAGCACCTAGCAGAATGTCCTTCCTGTGCCTCTTCCTGGAGGCTGTGACCACCCATCCACTGAGGCAGCTCTGGCTCTGTCATGTTTGGCAGCTAACACAAGGAGACGCTTCCCAGCACCCAGGACACCACGAGGCTCTTACCCACAGACCTGACCCCTGATTGGGAGCAGCAGAAGCCTCTGCCCCTTAGACCCTGCTGTCCATAGGTGCTCCTAACTTTGGCCCTTGCCTCTGCTCACCACCACTGCCTCTTCTGAAGTTGGCTTCAATCTAGACGGGCCCAGGCATGCACTCAATGGTTAGACCTTTACATGGGCCCTCAGTAGCCACCTGTGGAATTTGTCATGTCCTCCAGGAACCAATTCCCCAGCAGCTGACTATTTGCTAGCACTGTGGGACACTGGGCCCAAGCCAGATGTTAATTCATAGGGAAGAGGAATCCACAGGGTCCTCGGGTCTGGCCTGTTTGTTGAGACTCCACAGCCTGCTTCCTGGGACCCATGCGAGATCCTCAGACCCTAGGGACCAGCTCCAGCAGGGAAAGATGGGTTCTGGGGTCAGGCAATGACTGGGCAGTCTCCCCCCATTCACTTCACTATCATACATCTCCAGACAGTTCTAGAGACCTGAATTGGCAGAAGAGAAGATTAGTCACTGAGAGAGATCTGTCTTGAAGTCTCCCTTCTAGGTCCCAAGCTGCAGGCTATATCTGTCCCTCCTCTGCACAATGGCCCGAAAAGAGAGTGAGATACACCTATAATTGGGGGTTTGTGAGTTGAGGAACTCCCAGGTCTCACCTGGGACATCATATACAGCACCCAACCCCAAATCTCTGTGTGGAAAACTTGTGCCTTAGACCCACATGGTTGCCTGGACTATGGCAGAGCCTTTGTGATCTGTTTGAATGGGTCCTCACTTCCACTCCCCCATGTACTTCTCCTCAGAACCCAAGGGGGGCCTGGCTGCCAGTGTACACTTTGGGTACCTCTGATGTCGCTGCTGAGTTCTGCATCCAGCATGCCTGCAGCTGGACTTCCTGGGCCAACTCTCCTTGTAACTGTGCAATGCTGTGAAACCCAAGCTGTGTATAACCTTCCTGGACCCAAGAATTCCCTGTGTCATAGGCCCAGCACACCCTGCCCCCACAGCTACCCTCCTAATTGGGCATTCTCCCTGACAGAGTGCCACGCGGCTGTCTTGTTCTCATTCTCATTCCGTTGACGTTGGCACAATCTACTCTTTGAATCCTGGCGGTTATAGAGAAGCTGGAACAGCTGAAATAGCTCCCAGGCCCTGGGGGCCCTCCAGTAGGTACAGTAAGGATTGCTCCTGGGCAGATGGAGATGGCAGATGGAGATGGCTTCACTAGCTCAGGCCAAGGCTTGGCCAGGCCCTACAGTTCCCCAGACTCAGAGTCCAGCCCCAGCTAGTCAACATGGGACTAAGCCAGTGTGTGTTGTCAGCACGGACTGGGCCAGCCTGGGTGGCGGGATCAGAACCTACCTTTGGAAGCTGCAGGACTCCACAGGGTTCCCTGACCCAGAACTATCCCCTCCCAATTCCGCCTACCTGGTCCACACAGTCTGGTTCCCTGTTAACATGAATCCAACCCACTTTGCTAGTGGGCTGGAGCTAAGCCAGTGCCCTTGGTGGCTTCTATGCTAGGTACCATTGGAACACAGGCTCCAGACAAACTCATCAGTACTCAGAGAGACTGTCAAGGCCAAGAAGAGGCATAGTCCAAATAGACAGGTACATCTTGCTGGCCATCCCCTGTTGACATTCTTGATGGTCATGTCCCGTCTTTGAGACTTAGTTCTTACCCTTTTAACATGAGGTAATAGTGACAACTTCAGTGAAACCAGCTCCAGGATGAGAAACTCCTATACTTGCTTAGGCCCTAAGACCCTGTCTCCACAGTGCCAGGAGACTGGGCTACAATCTGTAAAGGCTAGGACCAGGGCCAGGCACACGCTATATTTGGGCAATTCTAGCACCAGCCTCCTGTTGCCAAGTTTCCCATTTCTTGGGGCTGAGATTTCAACAGTTTTTAAAGATTATTTATTTGTATGTGTGTGTCTCTCTGTGTGTCTCTCTCTCTCTGTGTATGTATACACATAAATATAGGTAGCCAAGGATGCCAGAAGTTACAGGTAGTTCTAACCATGTGATGTGGATGCTGGGACCTGAACCCATGTTCCCTGGGAGAGCAGTACACAAATCACAAAACCATCTAACCATTCTGATTTCAACACACTTGATACATTTTGGGGTTCCCCCCAGCATGTGCCCCATGTCCAGGTCTAATTATTACCTAGACCTCTTCATATATGGCTTCCTTCTGTTACCAAGCAACTTGTCCTAAACCCAACCTGGACTCCATCAGCCCAGGACCCTCACCTAAGCATAGCTCCTGGCTGGGGTTCCTATGATGGATCCCCATCCCTGGGAGCCCAGCTTCTTTCATGAGTACCTAGCTGCTTGAGAAGGCATTCCTCTGACATGCTAGTTCCAGAAAGCAACCTTGTGCTAGAATTTATTGTCCCCTCCAGATGCTGCTGGCCTTCACCTCTGAGTCCATAAAGATGGTAAAAGGATGGACCCTACTTTGCAACCTCCCATCTACAGGGACATAGGGCAGTTTCATCCCTGGTGTGCTCTGATGAGGAAACAACCCCAAGGCTTGGGAAATTCAGCAGCCTTGGCCCTTTCTCTGGCAGTATCCGGTCTGACCTTGGGGTCCCTGTTACCGGAAGGCTCCGGCAGCAGAATCTCTACAGCCCTGGCTCAAAGCTCTTTTCTACTACTGCGTGGTGGTTGTCATTGCTTACGTTAGAATTAGAAGCTGCTGCTGAGACTGGAAAACCCCAGCCTACTGGGCAGTACCTAAGCTGTAGACTTTAGAGGAGTACAGGCCTAGCCCAGAGAAGTAGCCGCATCAAGTCAGACTCTGGAAGTGGGCAGTGACCCCATCCATGCTGGCCCACAACACGGTGAGAAAGTTCAGAAACAAGGCTCTTGTCCAAGAGTTGAGATCCCTGCTGGGATTAGGGCAAAAATCATCCAGAAATAGTCATCCTGGTGATGGGCACCTTGTGATGTGGCAGCAGGGGATCAGCTGTGGTCATCAGAAGCATCTACAAGGGATCTCGGGCTTGTAGAGGGGACAGCTGTGCCACCACAGAAGTCCAGCCATCCTCTTCCTCATCCCTGTGGGCCTCCTGAAGATAAGACACATGTGCACAAGGAGGGTGTTGGGCCAGGGAGCCACAGCAGTCCTGCCTGGCAGACTCTACTTCTCCCATCAAAGCAGGGACCTGAATTATTTTTACCAGAAAGTAGGGTCTTGAGGCAATGAGTAGCTGAAGGCCCTGATTCTGTCCTTCCAACCTCCAGGCTCAGGCCCCAGGACCTTTTATAAGGCATCATAATGGCTTAGTCAGGACTTCTAGATCAGTGGTTCTCAACTTTCCTAGTGCCACGGCCCTTTAACACAGCTCCTCATGTGGTGACCCCCAACCATAAAATCATTTTCATTGCTTCTTCATAACTAATTTTGCCACTGTTATGAATCATAATGTAAATATCTGTGTTTTCTGATGGTCTTAGGCGACCCGTGTGAAGAGATCATTCGATCTCTGGTTGAGAACCGCTGTTCTGGGTGGTATGGTGGCTGAGAGGGTTCTCAATGGTGGGAGTTCGCAGAGAATCTCTGACAAGTCCCTCAAGTGCCACAGTGTGCGTGTAGTCAGAGGACAGCTTGCAGTAGTTGGTTCTCTTTGGCCACTATGTGGGTCCTGGGAACCACACCCGGGGCGCCAGGCTTTGCAACAGTGCTGTTAGCAGTGGGTCCGTCTTGCAAGCCCCAGCGCCGTTGTTTCAAACGGAGCAAGTGTCTAGTGCTTACTGTGCATGCATCAGTCGAGGGAGACTGTACTGCCGTCGCCGGACAGGGCTGAGCTGGGGAGAGTCAGGCATCCAAACACTGGCCCCCTTGGCATCCCCAGCACCCCTCTGGGTCTTTGTCTAGCTGGTTCCTCCCTGTCCTTTCTACCTGCTCCCTGAGCCCATCCCCATAAGACCTCCCCAAACCTCCGCCTCCACACCCAGTTCCTCCTTAGTGGACCTTACCCTGCCAGCCTGCTCACTCCGCTGCAGCCTCACATATTGCAAACTACTGCTCTCTTCCAGAGTGCCAGTGATAGAGGCTGATGGGACACAGATATGACTAGGAGGACTGTGGCCCTGCCTCAGTAGCCTGCTCTGCCTGCCCTACACTGGCCCAAGACAGCCCTTCCTCACTGGCAACCAAAGGCTGGCTGCATCCATCACCCAAGAGGCAGCTCCCCCATGCTGACTGTAAACAGCTAGTAGCTTTGTGAAGAGTAAAATAAATTGTTTTAACAGCAGAGCAGTTCCCTTCTCGGTACAGCTAGAGGCTGCTCCCCAGGAGCTCCCATGCCAGGCTAGAAGGCCATAAGCTGCTCCAGCCTGGACAGCTGCAGAGATCACAGACTGTAGCAGTATCAATCTTGAAATAGAGGGTCACATTTTCCTCCAGGGTGTAGCAGGTCCCACCCAATCCCTTACTGGAACTTCCGCCGGGTCTAGAGAGCTTAAGCCCATCTCCTACTTGCAACTCAAGGATCTGGCCCCATGTCTCAGCACGGTAGGATATGAGGGCATTTTCAGAACCTGTGCTCACCTAGCCAAGCTCTGCCTTGAGGCCCACACTGCAGAGCCCCATTGTGTCCCCCAGCTCCTTCCAGCTACACAGTAGGCATGGCCCCTCACAGGCCCCTTCCCAGAGCCAGGAACTAGCAGCCACCCTTCGGCTATCTACCAGGAACCAATTTGTTAGCATTTCAGCCAGATCTACCCACCTAAAACCTCTCCTGTCCTTGCTGTGGGGTCCACAGCATGTTCTAAGCATGTGTGTGTCTGTGAGTATACTGACAATGGCATGCTTGTCTATGCTCTGACTCTACATATATACAGTATATCTGCAAACAAGCTGCTTTTATGTATATATGTATGCACACATACACATGCATCTATGCATACTGCTTTAATGCTTATGTGTACATGTGTCTATGAGTATGCTGCACTTGTGTACAAATGTATAAGCATGTGTGCATGTGAGCATGTGTGTACATGATTGCCTGCCATTCCATGTGTCTACCTTTCTGAGCTAACATAAGCACCTTCACCTCCATTTTGGTCTCTGGTCCTGACATTTCTCCTCTGTACAGCATCTTCCCCTTTCCCGCCCAGAGAGTTACACAGCTGTCTTCATCTGACTCAGTACATTGGAAGACACAGACGCAATGTGTGTACCTCTCTCACCTGGCTGTATGACCAGTATTCAATGTCCTACTTACTATCTGCCAAAAGAAGACACTTGGGCCTGACATACCAGTTGAGCTCAAAGATTATATTTCTGTTACTCTGGCCTTGAAAAGGGCCCTGAAGCCAGGCAGTGGTGGCACACACCTTTAATCCCAGCACTCAGGAGGCAGAGCCAGGTGGATCTCTGTGAGTTTGAGCCCAGCCTGGTCTACAGAGCAAGATCCAGGACAGGTACCAAAACTACATAGAGAAACCCTGTCTTGGAGGGAAAAAAAGAAAGAAAGGAAGGGAGGGAGGGAGGGAGGGAGGAAAGAAGGAAGGAAGGAAGGAAGGAAGGAAGGAAGGAAGGAAGGAAGGAAGGAAGGAAGGAAGGAAGGAAGAAAAGGGCCCTGAGGCAGTGCTGGGCCTCTGATCTCCTGTCCTGTAGGTGAAGGGTGGGGTCTGGACTAGACAGATACCCATGCAGTAGAGCAGACCACATATAACTCACTACCCACAAGAGTCAGGAGGGTGGGTCCATGCAGCCTCCATCCTCACCCGGGCCTGGCCAATGCCTCAGCTCCTTTACCTGGCTGACGCAGCAGCCTCAGCAAGACAGGAAATCCATATAACACTGAGGGATGCCTCCAGTGAGGTCAGACCTACTGGTGAGTGAGGGGGAGACAAGGGGAGCTGAAACAGTGGTGTCTTGTTAAACCTAGCCCCACATGTCTTCTGAGTGAACTACACCAGGACCAACACATGGCCATAGCCAGGCCCCTCCTGGATCCTTTCACTCCCAAGAGACACCAGGCATAGGAGTGTGAGTTCAGGTCCTGACAGGAGCTGGTAGAAACTTCACATCCTGGCAGGCACTGGCACAGGAGGCCATGACAGGGACACTTTGCTAACCCAGGAGAACCTCCCGCTTTGGCCCCTACCCAAAGTGGTCCTTCTCTGCCCCTCACCCACAAGCAGACAGGGCTTCAAAGGCCCCTTACTGGGGCCCTTCTTGCTGCTGCTGCTGCCTGAGGGCACAGCTCATCTTCTTCCCAGGGGATCCGTTGCCCTGGATACCACCTGCATCCCCACCCTGGGCTGTCAGTGCAGATCAGAGAGGCTCCCTCTGGCTCCCCAGGCCCCTGAGCTAAGGATGGCTGATGGGCTCAGCAGATTTCTCCCCAGGAGACCTGCTTGCCAGAGCATGTCTGGGATATGGGGAGTGTTTGTGAATGAATGGATGTAGGAATGAATGAGTGAGTGAATGAATGAATGAGAACAAATACCCCAAAACCTGGAACCGCCCCAAGCATGGGAAGCAGAGGTCTAGAGTTTTGTGATTAGGAGCTCTGCAGCCCCAGCCTTGTAGCCAGGACAATAGAGCACCTGGTTGGGATGTTATGATGGGCCAGAGATGCTGTAAGGTCTGGGGGAGACCCAGAGGGTCACAGAAGTACCTGCTGTCATTCTCTCAGCACTTTAAGGCTGTCCCTGGCAGCCCTAAGGCCAGCAGCATCTGTGTGTGCAGTTTGGACCTTAGGGTTGGGTAGGAGTAGGACTCGCCATGAATGGACTGGACGTAAGTCCTAGGAGTTCCTTCCACTCAGAAACTAGTAGATTCGAGAATTTCTAGGAATCCAGTAACTTAGAACAGACAAGCCCGAGTTAGTCTGGTATCTTTCTCTATTGCCTGAAAGCCCTGATTTGGAGGGTCTCATCCCAACTAACACAAGAGATGTCACTGGATACAAACATGGAGCCAGAGGAAGAAGCTGAGGCTGCCAGGAGGATGCTCAGGCAGAAAGCCTTTCGTGGTCAGGTATCTGAGCGGGGGCAGCCAATTTCTGTAGATTTGAACCTCATAAAACTGAGCCTGAGAAGTAACTGCTTGGTATAGGTCAGCAAGCCCCCAGGACAGGGAAGACCTGTGGGCCATAGGGATGTGAGGAAATGGCCATCCCAGAGGTGTGCCACCAAGCTGCCCCTATGCTGGAAGGTCTGGTGAGAACTAAAGCCTTTGTCCCTTTCCGGTCCCGTCTTCATCTCCTGGCCTGTCTGATGACCAGTGTCCACTGGTACTCCTGCAGGTCAGCCTGTCTCCTTCCCCCTCCTGGATCCAGGGCTCTGAAACAGCCCGGCACAGACACTCCCCACAGACCCAGCACCCACACTCACCAAGCAGCCACAACAAGGGGAATGTGGCTGCTCCCACCTCACTCAAGGGACACTGGAACTCAAAGTCACCTACCCACTACCCGGGTCCTGGGTCCTGCCACATAGAGACCCCCTCAGCCAGGCTCCCTATCTACCCTTCTCTGAGCCAGCCTTCCTAGGAGCCCTGAGGCCCCCATGTGGAGAAGGGGGAGCCTGCTGCCTGCAAAGGCGTGTTTTCATTAGTGAAAGATGAATAATTAATGCTATGGTGCCTTTGAAAACTGTTTTGGTTTTTGTTTTAAACATTTTTTTCTATGTATAGAAGCAGCACTTCCGTTAGGCACAAAATTTATATTTTAATAAACACGACAGTTATTTCTTCAATCCCAGGTACTCCCCTGGGTGGGCTGGTATGGGGCAATGAGGCACTGCCATTGGGCCCCACTAACTGCGAGCCCCAGCATCAATACACAAAGCAAGCGCAGAGTACACGGGGCAGGGAAGGGCCACTCCAAAGCATGGCACAGGTGTAAAGGGCTGAGGTGCAAAGGGCATCATCCCTCATGCCATGCCTGGGGCAGGAGGCATGGGTGAGCCCAGGGCATGGACAAGTTTGAGGAGGAGGCTGAGAACCCCCTCATAGGGCCACCAAAGGCAAGGAATGGCAAGGCCATATGTCTCAGGAGGTGCAGACTGAGCCCAGTCCGAACGTCCGTGGCTCTACAGCACTCCAGTATGGGAGTTGTTGAACACTGATTTCTTGGCTCTTTGAGCACATTCACAAATCAGATTGCTTGGTGCTTTCTCAAAGGTTAAGTCAGAAACACTTATTCTAAAATTGCAAGCCACAGAGAGTTTGAAGAAGACAATATGTTGGTGCTCTCCAAGGCCTCTCCCAGGCTGCAGCCAAGGAACTGGCAGAGAGCCAGGTCCCAGAGTCCTTCAGCTCATCTGAGGCCAATAGTGTGCATGTCCTTCTACCCAGTGTATTGCCTGGACCTGGACAAGAGACTAAACAAAAGAATTAGGATGTCTATTCTTTTTCTTGCAAAAAAAAATTGTCATTAATTTTTTAAAGTGTGCAATATTGTCCTCAACAAAACACATTAAAAAATGAGTTGTCTGTTCCTAATAAATATTTTCTAGATTAAGTATTTGTAATGCTATCAATTATTTATCTCCATATATGGAGAATGTATAATTTGTAATAAAATGCAGAAAGGATTTTAATTTTTCTACACAATATATGAAATTGAGTTTTTGACTAATACATGAATAAATTGACTCTAATCCCTTCCTGTCACCATGTATGGTATTGTTTTAGGTATAAATCTCTTATTTTATAGATGTTTTCAGAAAATTAATCTCCGATATTTAAGGGTGGGCATAAATCTCTGTAACAGGCATTTCAGGAGTTCTCACATAGAAGCCTGTCTTCTCCTCACATGGCCCTGAATCACCAGCCATGCACGCCACAGTCACTCCAGGGCTCCATAAACAATTAGACTGTGTTAACTCTGATGAGGCAACACCCACCCAGCCCTTCCGCAGGCAAGAGGGGTAGTCCCAGCCCTGTCCTGTGGGTAGGAGGTTCTAGAAGACTAGGACACAAGGCAAAGACATCGCCAGGAACATCCACATGAGGGTGGCAGGTGAAGGAGCCAGTCTGGTCCCAATGGCATGGCCTACGAGCTGAATCCAGTATCTATTTACCAAGCACCCACCTGAGGCCAGAGACAAGGGCATTGTCCCACTCTGGTATGATGTGGAGAAGTCACCACCAAATCTGGGCCTGGTTTGGTAAAGCCAAGAAGGCTTCCTGAAAGAGTTGACACTATGTGGGTCAGTTCCACCACATGGGCACCTGTCTTCCCCAACAGCTCACAATGGGATCCCAGGAATCTGCTCTTACTCTGGGTCCAGTTTTGTCACCTGGAATCACAGGGTGTAATAATTAGTTCTGATTGGCTTAAGAAACATCTAGGGGAAAATTCTGGGTGTTCCTATGAGGAAGACAATTCAGTCACCAGCACCCTGACTTAAGGAACAGATATAAGCCTTGAGGGATTCAATGATGGTGTTAGAGGAGGGGTAAAGTCTACTCAGAGGAAACGATCAGCAGAGGCATGTTCCCCTGGCCTGGTCTCTGCCCTTTCTCGGCTTCCTAGCTGCTCGAACTGCCCAAGCCTATGGGGCCATGAACCAAGAGTTGAGCCTCTGCAAGTGAGCCAATAATAACCTTTGCTTTCTCAAGGATTCAGGTCATAGCTACACAAAAGAAAGAGAGAGTCACCGTGACGTTGTCTCCTAGGCCACTTCACGTGGACACAGTGGGCCTGCCAGCTCTGCAGGGTTTCAATGGCTAACCTCCAGGAGACTGACCCTGCAGTGGACAACCAGGGTCAAACTTCCAGTCTACACTTGGCCAATCACAACACCTTAACTCCTGCCCACATTGATTAGATGGAAGGAGTCACATGACCTAAACTAAATCAATAAAAATACTTCTTTTGAATTTTTTAAACCAAAGCAGGAGGGCTTCTGGAGGCACAACCCTGCTCACAGCCCTTGTAAGTTAGGTCATATAAAAACATATGATTTTCAGTCGGGCGGTGGTGGCACATGCCTGTAATCCCAGCACTTGGGAGGCTGAGACATGCAGTTCTCTGTGAGTTTGAGGCCAGCCTGGTCTACAAAGCGAGTTCCAGGACAGTCAAGGCTACACAGAGAAACCCTGTCTCGAAAAACAAACAAACAAAAAACAAAAAGGGAAAAAGAAAGAAAGAAAGCAAGCTATAATCTTCATCCAGCCAGTCCTGGAACAGTTCTCCACACAAATCCAAGGGCTCACAGCAGAGTAAAGGTGCTCTCAGGGCAAGGAGATTCATGGACATGTAATTAATACAAACATACTAATAGCTCAGCATAGCTTTTCTTAAAAAGATTTATTTGTGTGGGTGTTTTGCCTGTATGTATATCTGTGCATCACATGTGCGCAGTGCCTTGGGATCAGAAGAGGGTGTCATGCCAGATCCCCTAGAACTGAGGCTGTAGGTGACTGAGAACCACCATGTGGGCCCTGGGAGCCGAACCCGGTCCTCTTACCGGCAGAGCCATCTTGGCAGCCCCAGCGTTACTTTCTTGCTGAGAGACAGGAGTGAAGAAGGCATTAGGGCCACAGATTGACTAAACCCTGACAGTGTCTGCAATGCTGGGGACTACCAGTATGGTTTCATACCAAATGCTTGGCAAAGTGGAGAATCAGAGATTAAAGTGTGTTTCTGAAAGCTGAGAAGTGAGCCCTCAGAATTAAAAACGGGACATCTACTTCCCACAGCTAGAGAACACAGAGAGCCCAAACATCATGAGCAGAAAGTGGACACCAGGGGGGTGAACTAGGCCAGTCACAAAAGGACAAAGGCTGTGTGATCTCACCCTTCCAAAGCCGTCACATCCATGGGGACAGAAAGCAGAGTGGCAGCTGCCAGAGGTGGGAGCAGATGTTTAGAGAGCACAAAGTTTCAGTCTGAGCAGATGAAAAGTTCTGCTGATGGATGATGGAGATGGCGGCACAATAATGCAAAGACACGCAATGCCACTGAGCAGCGCACCTGAAAACGGTTAAAACGCTGAGTTTCGCATCAAGGCCATGTTACCCCGACTGAAGAGTGAATAACCCCCCCAAAGTTCATCACACTCTATAGGCCATTAAATATTCTAGAATATAAAGAAATGGATTTCTTTGTTTCATGTATTGCTTATGATGCAGGCTCACCCGCCGGCTGTCCTGAATACACAGCCTTTAGTGCAATAAATGGATCATTTTAGTTTAAAGGGGGAAAACACACAAAAAGAAGGAAATGACCATAAAATGGGACACACGAAACCAAAGGACCAAAGCAGGACTTGGCTTCAGTCCCGTTGTGATGAAAGGTTTCCAGTGGTCCTCTAGAAAACAGATGCCACGGACCAGTCAAAGCCATGAGATGCCCTAGAAGAGGCTTCCCCGGAGGCCAAGGCCCAAGTGAGCACCCTAGAACCAGAGTACCAAGTGAAGCCCCCAGGGAGGCAGGCAGGCAATGTAGGCCTTTCTTCACAGTACTGAGGGGCCTCTGTGGCTGAACTTGTGCTGGGCCTGGGGATACAGTGGCTACTGGAAAGGACTGGATGTTCTCAAAAGGCCAAGCCACACAACAGGAAGCAAGAGCCACAAAGAAAAGGGCTGGTGGCAAAGAAGCCCTTCCTGGAAGGGAGTTCCATCTCCCCTGGGACAGTCTGCCCCCGGCCCCCAGAAGAGCCGGTGCTGCAAACAGTTCAGCTCAGCCAGGGATCACAAGCAGGTAGGGACCTTGGGACTCAGGGAACACGCATTGCTCATGGGTAGTAGGGCTGTGGATTTTTGAAGCCCCTTCTTATATTTCTAAAGCTCTCCAATCAAACATGGTAAAGAAAAGACATAAGCACCGGAAGCCACATGGAGATAGCAGCCGCGAGGGACCAGATCTGGGGTAGGGACAGGAAATCTGTTGGGGATCTGGCCAGCCTCTCCCCAGTTAATTCACAGTACATCCGGGGTTTCAACTGGTAATGGGCCTCCGAGGGCGCTCCATAGAGCCGCCCTACCACCTGGAGCTGGACAGTCTGGACTGCTGGGTGTGATGCCTCGTCCCCTTCTCCAAGAAGCAGCAAACAACACAGAGCAGGATTTTCCTTGTCTGTTTCCAATGCTCTGCCATCCTGGAGCCTTGCTGAGCACTTGAGCTTGACAGTGAGGGACTCACCTGGGAGTACAGCTGCATGTGCAAACCGGCTGACCCAGAACCCACGCACAACCCTCTTTCTTCATCAGATTCCCACACCCCAGGCTACCAGCCCCTGCCTGGTCATGCCAGGGCCAGGCACTTAGCAACTAGGAACAGCCCATGGGCCACAAGCCTGATGCAATTATTCAAGCCCTGTCTCTCCCATTGCTGCAACACATGCCGTGATAAAGGTTCTTGCCTGTGTTTTCCCCTTGTCCCCGGCCTCCAGACTCTAGTCCATGTGCCTGTGACATGTGTGCCCCTCTTGGGAACTGTGAGTAATAAACGATTTTTTCAAGGGCAGTTGTCTTCTGATCTGTCTCCCTCCTCCTACCTGAATAACAATAAAATCTATTTTAAAACAAGCAGCCTTATCACCAGCTCCAATAAGTGACCAGGATGACACCATAGGGCAGCGAAAGGGATAACAAGGTGTGAGGCACTTCCAAGGTGTTAGCCAGGCACAGGGCTGGGCAGGGGCATAGCAGCCCCCCACCTTTTGGGCCCAGCTAGCCAATTCCTTCATCATCTATAGGGCTGGTCAGGGAGAGAATGGCCTCAGACCAGCTACAGGGATCAGGTTTCTGCTTCCCAGGCTATTGGGGTCTGCTAGGCTATGATGTGACACTGAGCCCAGGGCTACTGTAAGTAACTAAAGCTCCAGAAGTACTGTGGGTAATAGCACCCCTTCTCTGGGTACATCAAGGCCAAGCATGTCAGTCACCTGAAAAGAGTGATCACCAACCAGACAATAGATACAGCCTCGATGTCCCCAGGAATCTCCCCAACATAGGCTCAATAGATGAGAGACTCCGTCTCTGCATTGACAACAGACAGAAAAGTAGCAGCAGCCAGCAGGTGCCAATATGAAAGTCACCTCATCAGAGAAAGCCATCAGACTGGTTAGAGGATCAGCCGACATCCTGGATGTGCAGAGAGTAAGCCAGGAGGCTAGGTAGAGGTGAGCAGCAAATGGGTGGGCCAGAGAGATGAGATGCACAGGGCTGGCTTAGGACAGGGCAAGGTATGGAGCGAGGTAGATATGTGCCTCTGGCTGCTCTGGTGGTTCCAAATCCAAAGGGACTAAGACCAGGGTTAAGGCTGGGGCCAGGGACAAGGTGGGGATTGGGCAGATAGAGTGTGTAGTTGAAGTTTGGGGGTGGGCCAGGGACAAGGTGGGGATTGGGCAGATAGAGTGTATAGTTGAAGTTTGGGGGTGGGCCAGGGACAAGGTGGGGATTGGGCAGATAGAGTGTGTAGTTGAAGTTTGGGGGTGGGCCAGGGACAAGGTGGGGATTGGGCAGATAGAGTGTGTAGTTGAAGTTTGGGGGTGAGTCAGCTGGGCAGTGGTGGACCAGCCCTGCTCCCTGCCCTTGGATTCTCAAAGGGGTTTTGGTATTCAATTCCTGGTGAAGGGTCTGAACATTTCCAGATGTGGTGCCTTTGGACTTGGCCCCACAGTGTGGGAGGGGCCCAGCCAGGAAGGTGGAGCCTGATCCTCAGGCAAGCGGGGTAGCTCTAGGGGACACAGATGGGAAGTGGTCCTAGCCTAGAATCCCAAAGCAAGACCAACTCCTAGACAGGCCTAAAGTCTGAGCCCGAGCTCTTACATTCCCCGTATTCAGACACACTTTGGGGGCTCTGACTGTGGGCATCAGCTGCCATGGATGTAATCATCACAGAACAGGCTTACCCAATAACACACACAGACTTCTTTCTGTCCAGTCCCCTGCAGTGGTGCAGCCAGTAGCCCAGGCCTGGACTCCAAGCCAGTTTCAGTAGGTTGATACACTTCCTCCATGACCCCTGTAGCCCAGGTAGTGGCACCAGATGGCATTTGGATCCCCAATTCAGATTCTAGGTCCCATGCCTCCAGAGAGCGCTTGTGGGTGCTGGAGAGCCTCGAACCTCAGCTGGCTGATGTTTCCAACAGTCCTTCCCGCCCTCAGTGCCACTGTCATGCACGTATGTATACGCATGTAAACGTATGTATGTCTGGTGTGCGTGTGTTGCATATATGTGTATGAAACATGTTTGTGCAAGTGCAGTTCAGTCTTCAGTGGTGGTTTCCCCAAGCACAGACACTTGAAGCTCTTGTGTGGTCTAGTATTGGGATCATGATAACTGATTCACAAGTGTGCAAGGCCAAGGCTGACCCCCCCCCCCCCCACTGCATCTATGCCTAGAGCAGATTTTGGGAACACTAAAGCCAGGTGATGCCCAAGTCTGGGCACAGGCAAATGAAGTAGCCCTTGTTTTATGAGCAGCAGTGAGAGCCAAGAGCCCCCAGGATAGGACCTGCCTGGGCTTGGAGCTGCCAGCTCACTGTGAGAAGCATAGCCAGAGAAGCCCACACCTTCTGAGGATTAAGACAGTAGATAAGCCAGGCAGTGGTGGTGCACGCCTTTAATCCCAGTGCTCAGGAGGCAAACGCAAGTGGATCTCTGTGAGTTCGAGGTCAGCCTGGTCTACAGAGTGAGTTCCAGAACAGCCAGGGCTACACAGAGAAACCCTGTCTCAAAAAGAAAGAAAGAGAGAGAGAGAGAGAGAGAGAGAGAGAGAGAGAGAGAGAGAGAGAATAGAAATAGAAAATAGAAAAGCCTGGGGTTGGGAAAGAGGTAGCGTCTCTTGCCCCGGCTGGAGGCTATACTCCATTTAACAAGGAGAAACGTAGGCTGTGACCAAGACTTCAAGAATTTCAGCTTGCCTCTGGAAGATGAACTCTGCGGCCTCAGTGGGAACAGCCTGACTCTCCAGTGAGGGCAGGAGAGCCTGGAGGGGAGTGTTGCCCCAGCAGCGCCTTGAGTGTGGTGCTTGTTCCCTGTGAAGATGAGGGGGAGTGGGAGGGCAGTGGCCGAGGGGCATTTCATGAGAAGAAACCCAAGTATGGCGTGTGGTATGGCTCTGGCAGGGTCCCCGAGGTACACTCTCATCTCGCTCCTGCCCTTGCATGAGAAACTTCAGTTGCTGTGTAGGAGGTCCTGTTGTGCCCGTCACCAGCTTTGTCCCTGCCTCTTTACACTCCTTGTGAATGAAGACACAAGTTCCTGTCACCTGGGCCCACATGGGAAAGGAAAAGCTGCCAGCCCTCAACCCCTGCCTTGTCTCTTGTTCACCTCACACTGCTGGGCTCACTGGGGAGGAAAAATACCCCTCTAGCAGAGAAGGGTCAGGTGAACAAGGAGGGGCCAGCCAAAGCAGAAGCCTCAGCAGTCCTGGAGGCTGCAAGAGGGAGGCATGTGGATGCCTTAGCACAGCTGGGGCGAGGGAGAAGCAGAGGGGGGACACACATCAGGTGTACAGCTGCTCTGAGAAGATGCAACTTGTGCCCAATTCCTACCAGCCTGGTTACATGGGAGGATGGCACAGCCCACCCAAGGGTCCAGGCTCTTCTGTGCCTTGCTGTGTGTCAGAGTCCACAGGTCCTGCTGGGGCCACCTCTGTACTGTCCTAACCAGAAAAGACCTTTGGCCACGCACCCAGAGTCTGGGCCCCAGGGATGGGCCATAGAAACTGTCCGGGGTCAGGTCAGATGATCCTCCTCAGGCCAAGCTCATAGTCCCTAGGTGCTGCATGCCTCAGTTTACCCTCTCTTCCTCTTAGAGCCTGTGAACAAACTTGTGTGGTCAACCTGTAGGACAAGTGAAGATATAATTCAGAGTTTGCTCCAGTTTCCTGTGGGGAGAGGGGGGAGACAGGCGGACAGGCCCCCCTGCAGGCTTACCCTTGGCCTGCCCTTCCCACAATGCTGTGGCTCTCCCATTGCCCCCAGTGTCAATGAGTCAAATAGCATCCTGTTTCTTCAAGGTGTCCAGGTCTGGTGACCAGTGAAAGAGGGTCTATCTTCTTTCCTGAGCAGTCTTGTTTTCTCTGTGAGCTGCCGTGTGTTGCTTGGTGGCCTTCCTATCACCGCATGCATGCTGGTTTGTGAGCACATCGGGTGTCAAGCTCATGGGCCTGCACTGCACCCTGTACAGCATATATTACTTTGCAAGGAAGCTGGGCTCATGCATTCTGCAGGCCAGTCAGTCCTGAGAGCAAAATTAGGTGACAATGGACACGGCCGTCTCCCCTACCCTTGGGATGCCACTTGAGTACATATGGCAACAGAGCAGAGTAAGGGGCAGGCAGCGGAGTCACCATGCACGTGCTGTGTGCCACAGGTGGAGACTATCTGTCCTCATTCCGGCCCTAGGGACAGGCTCCCACAGGCAGGCATCATAGCCAGAGCCGTACAGCAGGAAGAATGCTGGCTAATGCCTAGCCTGGATATCCCAAAACACACGTTTTCAGTGCCCCTCAGGTAAAGGCCCTGTCCTGTAGTCATAGACCCACCCAACCAGCCACAAAGGTGCTGTTGGATCTGGGAGGGGCTGCCAGAAGACTGGCAGAGGTCCCAGCTCCCCTGGGGCTGGTATCTTCCCTTGAGACCCTGCTCTTGCCCATCCCAGGCTAGAGGCGGCTCTGAGTGGCAGCAATTAAGACCATGGCTGGCAACGCAGAACCTGCACCCCCCCAAAGCACCTGACATTGCACAGCTCGGGGAGGGGGGGGGACACTGTGCTCTGGCTGCGGCTAAGGCGCCTGGAATCGTCTTCTTTCTGCTGTAAAAATGGAAACATCCCCTATGTGAGACACAAGCTGGCGAGGAGAACGCCACTGTGAAATCACACCCACAGCAGGGCGGGAGGTGGCTGGGGGTGCTGGGCCTGCCAGGAAAAAAGGACCTCATGAACGAGGCAGGTAGCCAAGAACCTGAGTGGAGGGTGTGTGCAGGGGCGAGGTGCAGTCCCGCAGCCAGACAACCCCACTGGAACATGGGCTCGGCCCTCCCTGCCTTGATCCCCTCTTTTCCTAAAACAGCGACAGAACCGGCTGCATCCGGCTTCCCACTCCCACCCAGAGATGCTGGAATAGCTGTGAGGGAGGTGGGACTGGGGTGCAGTGCCGGGGGCCAGCTAAATCAGAGAGAGACAACAGCTCTCCTCAACGGAAAGACGTCAGGGGCACAGCAAGGTGGGCCTAGACTTCTGCTGCCAGCTACGGTGAGATGCATCTATAGGGCAAGCTGCAACCCTCCTCTGCCCCCTCTCCCTCCCCCCTCACACACACTATGTTCTTCCAGGCTCAGAAGCGAACATCCAAACCTCCTTGCACACAGGACCTTTGTCATCCAACCCACTCCCACCATCCGCCTGGTCTAGGGCTGCCCATCCCAGCTGGGGCAAAGTTGCTGTTTTCCTGGCTGGGACTGTCCTCGTCAATGCTCCCTAGGCACTGCTCAGCCGCAGCTCAGCGCATCGGATCTAAAATCTTCATGGAACTGCAAACAGCTCTGCACACCCACGGGTGTGAGGGACACGTGCCGTGCATGTGAAATGCCTGTATCCTATGAGCTGTTCTCACCTCCAGGCTTGCAAGGACACAGCACAAGGCCTACACACTGTGGCTCACAGTGGACATTGGCCAGCAGAGGTCAGGGTCTACAGAGACAGTGGCTGCAAGTTCTGTGGGGCGCATTCCATAAGAGATGAGGAATTTCCACTCTGGCCGTTGTCTCAATAAGTCTACTGTGAGGCAGGCAAAAGGGCTAAGCTTGTCTTCCACTCCCAGAGCTCCAGTCTAGCTCCTGAGCTTGTAACGACCTTTCCAGAATGTCCAAGATTCCAGTCTGAGGACCTTGGCTAGCTGCCCAGGCTGTGGGAGAGCAGGCTGGGGTTCCTGCTTTAAGACTGCCCTGGATAGCGGAAGAGAGAGACATATGTAACAACAAAGGAAGAGGCCATGAATTTGAGAGAGAAGGTGGGGTGCATGAGAGAAGCTGAAGGAAGGAAGGAAAGGGGGAAATGATGTAATTATACCATAAATTCAAAAATTTAAAAAAAAAAACTGTCCTGGGTTCAGCAAGCATTTCCAGCCTTGCTGCCACTGATCTGATGTCAGAGCTTCTAAACTAAGTCTACACATGTACATTCACACATCTTCACACATGTCACATATCTGCACATGTATGTATACACTCAGATACATGTTCACAAGCATTCAACATATGCCCATGCAGTTGTGTGATCACATACACTTGTGTGTTCATCACAAACATGTATCTCCTAACATACTCTCACAGGCATACCTGAAAATTCACCCAGGTCCACTCACAACACACATGAATGCCCATACACTGACTGCTCACTCACGTGCACTCATGGCTACTCACATTCATTCACATGACGACTCATATTACACGCTTTCACGTGACCACCCCACCTTCTTACACACCCACATGCGCGCCAGCACTAATGTTCACACATGCTTACTCACATATGCACACTCTCAGTTCTCACACTCATGCACACTTGCACATTCTGTTTCTCATTTGCACAGATCCCTCCCTGACATTCAGAGGCCACATCCTGCCCGCAGCTACTGCCAAATGCGTCCTCCTGCAGGTCAGGTCACAGTTTTGGCAGCCACTGCTCTGGACCCCATTTGCACCCGTTATCACCTAGAGGAGGATGACAGCCCGGTGTGAGGACCCCTGGGGAGGGTGACTGCCCAGTGTGAGGACCCCTGGGGAGGGTGACTGCCCAGTGTGAGGACCCCTGGGGAGGATGACAGGCCAGTGTGAGGACCCCTGGGGAGGGTGACAGGCCAGTGTGAGGACCCCTGGGGAGGGTGACAGGCCAGTGTGAGGACCCCTGGGGAGGATGACAGGCCAGTGTGAGGACCCCTGGGGAGTGGTGACTGCCCAGTGTGAGGACCCCTGGGGAGGGTGACAGGCCAGTGTGAGGACCCCTGGGGAGGGTGACAGGCCAGTGTGAGGACCCCTGGGGAGGGTGACTGCCCAGTGTGAGGACCCCTGGGGAGGGTGACAGGCCAGTGTGAGGACCCCTGGGGAGCATGACCGCCCAGTGTGAGGACCCCTGGGGAGGATGACAGGCCGGTGTGAGGACCCCTGGGGAGGGTGACAGGCCAGTGTGAGGACCCCTGGGGAGGGTGACAGGCCAGTGTGAGGACCCCTGGGGAGGATGACAGGCCAGTGTGAGGACCCCTGGGGAGGATGACAGCCCGGTGTGAGGACCCCTGGGGAGGATGACAGGCCGGTGTGAGGACCCCTGGGGAGCATGACAGGCCAGTGTGAGGACCCCTGGGGAGGATGACAGGCCAGTGTGAGGACCCCTGGGGAGGGTGACAGGCCAGTGTGAGGACCCCTGGGGAGGGTGACAGGCCAGTGTGAGGACCCCTGGGGAGGGTGACAGGCCAGTGTGAGGACCCCTGGGGAGGATGACAGGCCAGTGTGAGGACCCCTGGGGAGGGTGACAGGCCAGTGTGAGGACCCCTGGGGAGGGTGACTGCCCAGTGTGAGGACCCCTGGGGAGGGTGACAGGCCAGTGTGAGGACCCCTGGGGAGCATGACCGCCCAGTGTGAGGACCCCTGGGGAGGGTGACAGGCCAGTGTGAGGACCCCTGGGGAGGGTGACAGGCCAGTGTGAGGACCCCTGGGGAGGGTGACTGCCCAGTGTGAGGACCCCTGGGGAGGATGACAGCCCGGTGTGAGGACCCCTGGGGAGCATGACAGGCCAGTGTGAGGACCCCTGGGGAGGGTGACAGGCCAGTGTGAGGACCCCTGGGGAGGGTGACAGGCCAGTGTGAGGACCCCTGGGGAGGGTGACAGGCCAGTGTGAGGACCCCTGGGGAGGGTGACAGGCCAGTGTGAGGACCCCTGGGGAGGGTGACTGCCCAGTGTGAGGACCCCTGGGGAGGGTGACAGGCCAGTGTGAGGACCCCTGGGGAGGGTGACTGCCCAGTGTGAGGACCCCTGGGGAGGGTGACAGGCCAGTGTGAGGACCCCTGGGGAGGATGACCGCCCAGTGTGAGGACCCCTGGGGAGGATGACAGGCCGGTGTGAGGACCCCTGGGGAGCATGACAGGCCAGTGTGAGGACCCCTGGGGAGCATGACCGCCTGGTGTGAGGACCTCTGGGGAGGATGACAGGCCAGTGTGAGGACCCCTGGGGAGGATGACCGCCCGGTGTGAGGACCCCTGGGGAGGGTGACAGGCCAGTGTGAGGACCCCTGGGGAGGATGACAGGCCAGTGTGAGGACCCCTGGGGAGGATGACAGGCCAGTGTGAGGACCCCTGGGGAGGATGACAGGCCAGTGTGAGGACCCCTGGGGAGGGTGACAGGCCAGTGTGAGGACCCCTGGGGAGGATGACGGCGGTATGCCCCAGGAGCTTCACAGCAATGGGAACCAGAGCCTGGGGTCTGGCTGGCCCTGAACCTGTTGCTGGTGGACACAGGTTCAGGAGGATAACAAGACACAAGCTAAAAAGACTACAAAGTGAGGCCCCAGGGTTGGGGTCAGAGCTTGGGCTGGGACAGACATTAGTCTGCAGAGGCTGGCAATGCTCCTCCTACAGGAAACTCATCCCTGGGATTTCCACAGGTCTGGAAACATGCAGAGGTGACCTTGTTAGCAGTGGCTTCATGGAGTAATCCAGGCCAAGCATATAGGGCAGGGGACTGATACAGATGGAGGATAGGGCACGGGCCCTCCAAAAACTCCCCTCTAGAGATACTTCTCCCAATCTCTGGCCTCCAACTGGCAAAACTGAGTACCCGAACTAAGATGAATCTCTGGGACCCCAACATCAGAAGCCAGACCAAGGAGCCTGTTGGGCAGGCTTTCCTGGTCATCCAAGGGAGGGGCCTGCAGACTTTCACAGACTCCAGGAGTTGCCCAAGTGTGCAGAGAGCATAGTCCAGGCAGGTGAAGGCTGTCCATGGCCAGTCCTCACCCTCTGCCTCACAGGCCTCACAGGCAGCTTAGGAGGACGTGGTGTCTGAGACAAGGGAGCCATTGAACCATAGACGGCACTCTCACAGATGCCCAAGAGCTTCAGTCGCAGCCCTCCAGATGGCTGGCATGGCTGGCTGTCAGTTTCATGTGACCTGGAGGGTCACTTGTCCGGGCGCTCTCATGGGAGGCATGAGCCTTCAGGGTCCAAGCTGGCAGGAGGTCCTGACTATCGGCAGAGGCCCAGCCTTAGGGTTCTCCCCCTGAGCCAGGGCAGCCCAACCTCTCCTTGCACAGGAAGACAGGGACAGATAGTCTGTGGAAGGCAGGTTGAGGAAGAGGGCCGAGGTAAGCAGTCCCCAGTCCCCACCTCACCCTAGAAGGGTTAGAGAAGCAGCTGTGGGATTCAACTGGGCCCAGGAAAAAAGCACCTGGACAACCCAGCTGCAGTGCTGGGTGCTCCCATGCTGTCCTCTACTGGATACACCCCTTCCTGAGTTGGATGACTCTAAGCCCAGCCCAGCCCCTGCTGCCTGCAGATCCTCCACTAGGCAGGAGAGGCCAAGAGCGATTAGCAGGGCAAACAGGCATATTTACCAAGTTTGTGCTGTTTGCTTAGCCTCTGGGCCTCTCAGCCCACTGCAAACTCAGCCCATCTCCCTGCAATGAGCCCACCAGACACGGCAGTGGCCATCTCAGCCCAGAGGTTGTCAGGAAACAGCCAGGGGTGGGAGCCACCCTCCACCTAGACTGAAGCCCAGGCTCACACAAACCTGAGACAAGGGTGTCCTTTAAAAGGAGGCCCAGCTTTCCAGAAAGGAGGGTTTGGGGTCCCAGGAAAGCACCCAGACACCACCCTCACTCACAAAGCAGCAAGGAGGGAAGAGATGGCGCTCAGATGGTAGAGTGGTTGCCTAGCACACACAAAGTCCCGAGTCCAGTCTCCTGCATCACGTAAATCAGGCATGGTAGTACATGTCTAGATGGGCACTCAAGAGATAAAGGCATCTCCAATATATGACAAGTTCAAAGCCAGCCTGGGGCACATGATACATTGTTACACACACAACAACAAGGAGGCAGGAAAAGAGCCCACCTGCCCTGATGCCTAAGCCTGTTGTTTTAGTGGATGAAGAAGTAAGAGATAATAGACCATCAATTGTCGAACTCAATGTGGGAATGTCTCTCTCTCTCTCTCTCTCTCTCTCTCTCTCTCTCTCTCTCTCTCTGTCTCTCTCTCTGTCTCTGTCTCTGTCTCTCTCTGTCTCTGTCTCTCTCTCTCTCACACGCACACACGCACACACGCACACACACACACACACCACACACACACGCACACGCACACGCACGCGCATTCTGCCCATTCTGGCTATAGACCTCAGAGCTCAAAGCCCAGGAGTGGTGTGTGGGGCTCATGCGAGAATGGTGTATAACTGGAGGATCTCAGTTCCACATGACACTGTCTGGCCTCTGGCTTGAGTGGACGTGGGAAGTGAGTACTCTTCTCCAGGGCCCAATGCTACATCTAGCATCTGCTTCAGGACCCAGCTCTCTGATGCTCTTTTCTTCTCCAGCTCAGTACTTCCTTGTCTAATCCAGGCTTCATCAGAAAGGACCAAGGGCCGCCACGAATCTGAGCAACCCTGCTAAGGCAGCAACCACCCCTTGGTCAAGCTGAACATGTCCTCTGACACAGACTAGGCTTGGTACTCGCTTGCCTGCTCATCCCTTGTTAATCTCTTGCCAAAGCAAACTGCCACAGAAATGAGGCTGGAAGGTGGGCACAGTGGGACCACGCCCTGGCCACCTAGGAGATGTTTGCATAACTCACACATGGTCTTGAATTCCAGCCAGGGAACTGTAATGCCTGTGGAGCCTCTGGCCATATTCATGGGCTAAGACGCAAGGGTAATCACCTGCTCCGTGGCCCACACCAGGGTTGGAGCTAGTTGTGCCTCAGCAGGTTGGGGCACAGTGAGGTGGGCCGAGCAGGTAAGACCCTACAGAGTGGCGCTGACTACACAAGGGGAGTACCTGAGCCCGCTAACACCAAACCTCCAGTAGGAAGAGACGATAGCACTGCACGGGAGTCTGGCTTCTCAGCGCCCCTGCCCGTGCTCTCCTGGGGCTGGCTCCCCTCATTGCCGTGCCTGTCACATGAAGGAAAAAATGAGAATGCCACAAGGCTTTCCTGGTTGTCCCACCCTAGTGGGGGAAGGCTCAGCCCTGTTTCCAGTCTATGGGGACGGGGCTTCTGTAGTCATGGCCCCTCTGCCAAAGGCCCAGAAGCCTGCAGCTGTCCCCATCACCACCCAGCTCGCTGTCCTCACAGCTTTCTTCTCTCCCCACCGTGGTCACCCCCGGCCCCTCGCCGCTGTCACACAGCTGTCGTATCATGCTCTACCTGTTCCCTCCCCCTCACCATGGAGCCTCTCTCCCTGTCTCTGCCACCCTGAGATCTGACAAAGAGTGGTATTTAAGTGCTGGGGGGGGGGGATCAGTTCATCCGGTTCCACTTTAATCCATCAGTTCCATTTCTGATAAATGTCCTGGTCCTTCCTATGGGGTCACAATGTGGCAGCAATGTCCAACAGATGCTAACACTCTGTCAGCAAAGCAGCCAGCTGTCCACTGGCCAGGAACTACCCCAGGTGCTCAACTCAGGGTGAATATCCTCACACTCCTCCCCACCCAGTGTGCTAGCCCACTCCAGGGTCACCCCAAGCCCCAGATCCTGGCCATCAGAGCACATGTCAGTATTACCTTGACCTGAGAACAAAGTTTCCAGGCCTCAAAGCCACACAGACTCTCAAGCAAAGCCCTTAAAGGTAGAGTTGGGGGGGTCAGATGAAGGAAAGGGGAGCCCCCTGAGCAGAGGGGACAGAAGAAGCCTGTAGTGCATGCTAAACGCCTGCTATATGCCCAGAGCTCCCCTGCGTCTGTCCCGTTAAAGGGCTTTGTGCCAGCCCTATCCCATCACTACAACTATTCTGAGGCTCATACAAGCCCACACCCCAGCCATGCCAGGTTCGGGATTTGGGTCCCTCTCAGCTCACCAGGTCTGGTTTACAGGCAGGAACACAGACCCTGGCTAGCCTGAGAGCCCCTTCCTCACACCCTCATTGCCTTCTGTGGAGGTCAGTGGCCAATCTGGACAGAGGTCAGCACTGCCCCTTACTCAGTGGATGGGGTAAGCCTAGCTCCCTCACTAGCAATCAGGAACATCAGGCAGGATTAAGCAGAATGTGCAGTGGCCACCCTGGGCCCACGGAGGGATGAGCCGACGTTTGAGGATGAGTGGATTAGACTCAGGGTCAATATTTGTGGAACTGAATTGAATCCGTCACCTGGGAGTGGTGTGGGTTCAGGGTAGTTTTGCGGCTCCTGCCTTGGGCAGGCAGAACTCAGCACACAAGCCTCTCAGGTCACAAGGAACAACGCTGGTGTGAGATGCCCACTGGCTCTGTACCCTTGCAAACAAAGCAGGCTGGGGACAGGACTATGGGTTGACTGGGTTTCTGAGGTGGACATGAAGGCCCCATCCTACTCCTGGAACCTGGTCCTGTAGAAAACAGGGTTGGACCCCAGGGTCAAATTACCTGATGTATTGGTTGTCACCCAGATTTGTGACACAGGGGTCAAGGACACAGCAGAGCAGACAAGGCTGGATCTAAGGGACACAACTACTCCATGACTGTGGCCAGAATTCTTGTCTAAAGGCTTCTGGCCACTGCCCTCCCTCCACAGGAGGTTCTGAGGAAATGGGGGGAGGGCACCATGGTGACATCCACTCAACCTATTCTGGCTACCCCATTGCTTCAGCACTTAGCCCCCAGAGCCAGAGACCATCTAGCTCATCTGCCCAAGGCTGCCTACCTCCCAGCCCTTGAGCCCAAATTGGATTAGCAGTGTTTAGAAAGCGGCAAATCTGCTCATATTTGAGCAAGGGCTCAACAGATCATATGGGCCAAGAGGAGCCCTGCCTGCATGCAGGGAGATTTGGGGAAGAGAAACTTCACTAAACAAGTGTTAATTGAAAACAAACTCTATATGATCTGCCTGGCTACCCTGGCCAAGCAAATGTCTCTCTTCCTAGGGACAGTGTGGAAAAGAATCAGGGTCATGTACCAAGCCCTAGACTGAGGCCAGGGAGGAATGTGGGTCATGATCACCCATGGAAACACGGGCCCAATGGAACCCCTATTCTGTATTCCATGGCTCTGCATCCTCCCGGCGACCCCCTCAAAATCTCAGGGTGTGGGGAGTGGGACACTTGGTACCTGAGCATCTGCCCAGCGACATCTCAGAGGCCAGTGGCATGCAGGTTGGATCCAACAGCACTGAACACTGAGCAGGGTAGGCCTAGAAGAGACACTGAGGCAAGCTGAGCCAGAGTCTGCTGGGTCTCGTGGGCACAGGGGGCTGTGTGGCTGGTACTGCCAGGGAGAACTCTGTGCCCCTTCTTGCCAGCCCTGCCCTGGACACTAGGCACTCATTGTGAAAACCGACTTGGTGACCCTCCCAATGCCAGCAGCTAGAAGAAATAGCAAAATTTTTGTTCATAAAAACACAAACAGGGGTTGGGGATTTAGCTCAGTGGTAGAGGGAACGCAAGGCCTGGGGTTCGATCCTCAGCTCTAAAACAACAACAACAAAACCCACAAACAAACTGTGCCCTGTGCTTGAGCAGGGGGCACAGGCTTGTGAGTAAGCCCTCCCCAGGGCACAGGAGTATGAGCCCATGAGGACAGGGCAGGCTTATAGACACAAGAGCCCTTTATACAAATGGAATGGGCTCAGGAGGGCTTGAGCCCTCAGTGGCAAGGGCTCTGCAGCAGCTTTGTCCTGAAGTGCATCCCACTTGCCCCAGGACCTGGCAGTCCATCTTCCCCTAGGGAATCTGTGTCTGGGACTGGGTCCTGGCTGGAGAGGGAGCAAGGAGAGACAGAGCTGATGCCCCTGCAGATGTTGGAGCACTCCTGGGAGGGGCCGAGGGAGTGGGGGCAGGATGGCTGAGCGCCCTATCACTCCCTGCTTTTCACTCATCTCTCAAAGCACAGTAAGCCAAGCGCAGAGCCTGTTGGAGACCACAGCAAGCCCTCTATGAGTGAGGAGGGTGGGCAGGGTGGCCCCAGCTGATGGAGTTGTGAGGTTGCTGAGCCACACTCCCGGAGAGGTAGGTTTACAAGTGTGGAAAGGGATTGCCAGGGAACCAACAGTATGGTCCTTTGAGCTCCTAGAATCCCTGTTCATCGGGGACGCTGCCTCTGACACTTACCCAAGGCTCTGTGACCCTGTACCCACGTTTGGGCCCACCAGTCAGGCCGTCACCACATCCTTTCAGTATGCTTCCAGCACTTGTAGGCCTCCACCTTCTCAATCCAGCTCATCCCCCAGCAAGCCAGGACAATCAATTATTCAGCTTCTGCCTCTCGGCCTTCTTGTGTTAGTGCCTTGTACAGCTGAGAACATAAATCTCCTCTCTGCCTGCATTCTTGGCACCTGACTGGGAGCAGATTACCCCCAGGGCAATGACAGGTCCTGTCCCAGAGCCCCCCCCCCAAATCCCAGAGCTGGCATGAGCATTGCTGGCACCCTGCCGCTCCTCAGCTATTAAACCAATAATTCAGCGGAGACACTTTCGAGCAAACTGCACGGGTTCCCTGCCCCCCACAACAGCAAGAGGTCTACAAACCATTACAACTATGAGAGAAGCTGCCCCAGCAGACAAGGTCCTGTCACACAGGCTGACTTCCAAAGGGACAGGGGACACATGGGGACACGCGGAGGAGAGCAGTCTGCATGCCTTTAGCCATATCAGATAACCGGGGAATAAGACCTGGTCACCCTGTTGAAACTCCAAACACATCTTTCAAAAACACTGATGCTACCTACATCCAGGATCCTACATGAAGCTAAGAGAGGCTACAAGCTTGCTGGACCACCACAGCAGGACACTTACAAGTCTCCAGCAAGACCTTTGTCCCCAAGAAAACTGATGACTTGAACAAATCTTGGGGAGTCAAGATTAGCCCCCCACACCCATTCCCAGACCCACATAACCAGAGAAGGGTTTGTTGAGTGACTGAGTGACCTCACAACCTCCTTATACCCTCCACAGACTCTGGCATGGCTCTGGCAAGAAGTGGAACAGAGAGAAAAGGGGCAAAGTTACCAGGGAGCAAAATCAGGTAGACCGGGGGGGGGGGGGGGGGGGACGACACGACACGACACGACAGAGGAGCCGAGGCCTACTCCTTCCCTGCAATGTCTCCTGCTTCAAGCCTGGTGGACACAAGGCAAGACCAGGCCAGTAGGCAGTGAGTGGCTCAGCTGACCTGACTTCCCACCCCAGCCCCCTCCTGCCTCCCTCTCTGCAAGTCTTCATAGGGCAAGGCCAGCGGCCCAGCAATTAGCATTAATAAGTTGATGGACACCGGCCTGGGTCCAAGCCTAGTGTTAATTGAGGCTGATCCCTCGCCATTTGTCACCTAATATGGATGCAGCCACCCCTCCTAGGACCTGGTCCTGCGGTCGTCCTGCTTCAGACACCTGAGGCTGCCCCTGCTCTGCCTGACAGTGTGTCCAGCTTTCCCAGACCCCGCTGGGAGCCTATATGTTCCAACACCCTCTCTGGGACTTTGGCTGCCCCAATGATGAACAAGCTCACCCTCTACCCATTTCTACCATAGCCTCAGGCCTCTCCCTGTCCAGATAGCCCTGCCCTGTCTTTCCTCCTTCTAGGCCTCAGCCTCTGTGGATGCATACTGTCAACCAGCCAGGACTGGTATCTGAGCCAGTGTCCAAGCACACAGAGGAGGCACAGGATATAGCCTGGCTCTACATCTCATTCTTCCCAATGACAGGCCACGTTGGAATCATTGCATTTGTAGCCAAGGACAAGGCTAGTCTGTCATTCTGAGGCTCCATGTTGTGCACCTATACGGCAGCTTTACTTGGTCCCCATCTGTGCCTGGCTTGGAAAAGGCTCTGTGGTCTCCGAGAATGCTGGTTTGCCTGCCCCAGAATGGAAGGTCACCTGACTCCCACTGATGGTGAGTATGCTGAAGAGGTCATTTCCCAGGCCTCTCCACTCTGCCTCCACATGCTCCCCCTTCCCCAGCGACCCCCTGCTAGGTTGGCTGAGACAGAAGACACTGCCAGTGACTGACCCTTTCCCTAACCCTGCAAGGCTGCTGTGACAGGAGACGCTGCCAGAGTGTGAGCTGCTGTACCATGAGCTGCGACTCTGGAGGTTGTCTGAGGATGCTGAAGCTTCACTGTCCTGGGGATGGAGGACATAAAGGGGAACAAGAAAGACCCTTGAGAACAGCAGCCTTGCAGGGCCAGCTCCTGGGAGGGCAGGCGCCCCTTCTGCCAACTTCACTCTTTCAATCCCCAAAGACTTAGAAGCCCGGGAGTCGGGGAGGGGAAGGGCAATCAGCACAGAGTCATAGGAGGTCTTAAGCTTTGAGACCCACTTGGACAGTCCTCTGCACCTCCCAGAGGGGCTATGGAACTTGCCGAGATTCCACAGATGGAATTCAGAGCCTATGACATGACAAAAAGGATCAGAAAGTCTTTAGAAGAAGACATTTATGGAACATTCCACTGGGGGCACTTTGGACATGCCACACATATTATTTCAATAGCTGACCATCCAGTTTTACTGATCAGCCCAAATGGGTACACTCAGTATCCCCCAAATGTGGCAGGCCTGGTGTCCCAAGGACAATGCAGGCTAGAGTCCAGAGATGCCGGTGGTTGCACAGAAAAGTGGGGCCTTGGACTGGGGGCATAGGTCAGTGGCAGAGCACTTGCCTAGCAAGTGTAAGGCCCTGGACTCACTCACTAGCAACACACACACACACACACACACACACACACACACACACACACACACACGAACAGTCAAGGCCACCTTTTAACAACTCTGCAGACTGGAGTGTCCTAGGGTGGAGTCATTCCGGGACAGGGAGCTACAAGCAAAACTCGGTTTGGGACATCCAAAAGACACCACTGGTTATTGTTTCTTTGTGTCCTGACACACTCTCACTGGAGCCCTGGTCATATCTGGCTCTGGGCCCAATACTCATCCAGACTAAGAGAAAACAGTGTAACATATAAAGAGAAATGGAAAGATTTACTTCAAGTTTTGACCAACAGTGGAAGACAGAAACGTTAACTGTCGGCACCTTACCCAAAGCTGCGTCACAACATATAGGGAAGGTGACACAGAAGCCAGAGGACACAGTTCTATCTCTGTTGTTGGGGAGTGATATCTGGCCCTGGGCCTCCCTCCCTTCCCACACAGAAGTTCCTGGGGGAGTCCCGACTCACACTGCCTGGCTCCCCTACTAACATCTCACCCTCCACCCACTTTCCGCCACCTGAAATACAGCTGAGAGACCTGTCCAGGAGATTTTGCTGATCCTCGCCTGCACCACAGGCACCGAGAGCAGACATTCTTCCCTCCCTACTTCCTCCTTTCCTTCTCTTGTCTTTCAGCAGGACCTCAAGTATTCCACCGCTGTCCTCCTGCTCCCACTCCACAAATGCTGGGAGCACGGATGTGTGCACTATCATGTCTGGTTCGTGTGGTGCTGAGGACTGACCCAGAGCTCTGTGTATGCTAGGAGGACACTCGGCCTACTGAGCTAGCAGGACACATTTTCTGATGATGAGAGAGAGTTGAAGACAGGAAGATGAGGGGTGAGAGGAGGGAGTGGCGACATAAGCTGGTAATTCTAGAACATTCTCAGAGTGATGATGTGCAATGGCCGTTGGCACGGTAGAGGGTGTTCTGGAGGAAGGACATGGTGGCACTGTGTCCAGGGCTCAGGATGGTAAAGTCAGGATGTTAGTAAGGGAGGAAGCAGGAGAGCTGGGTGGAGTGGCCAAGGGTCCTGACCGTCCTAGAAATAAGCTAAAATCTCTGTAGTCACTGAGGAGGGCTGGAGACTGTTCTTTGAGAGATGAGCCCAAGTGAATGTGCTAAAGCCCAAGGTGATGGGGTGTGAGGGGCGTGGGTACACACAGTCAGGTGAGGGGGTGTGAGGGGCGTGGGTACACACAGTCAGGTGAGGGGGTGTGAGGGGCATGGGTACACACAGTCAGGTGAGGGGTGTGAGGGGCATGGGTACACACAGTCAGGTGAGGGGGTGTGAGGGGCGTGGGTACACACAGTCAGGTAAGGGGGTGTGAGGGGCGTGGGTACACACAGTCAGGTGAGGGGGTGTGAGGGGCGTGGGTACACACAGTCAGGTGAGGGGTGTGAGGGGCGTGGGTACACACAGTCAGATGATGGGGTGTGAGGGGCGTGGGTACACACAGTCAGGTGAGGGGGTGTGAGGGGCGTGGGTACACACAGTCAGGTGAGGGGTGTGAGGGGCGTGGGTACACACAGTCAGATGATGGGGTGTGAGGGCGTGGTACACACAGTCAGGTAAGGGGGTGTGAGGGGCGTGGGTACACACAGTCAGGTAAGGGGGTGTGAGGGGCGTGGGTACACACAGTCAGGTGAGGGGGTGTGAGGGGCATGGGTACACACAGTCAGGTGAGGGGTGTGAGGGGCATGGGTACACACAGTCAGGTGAGGGGTGTGAGGGGCGTGGGTACACACAGTCAGATGATGGGGTGTGAGGGGCATGGGTACACACAGTCAGGTGAGGGGTGTGAGGGGCGGGGGTACACACAGTCAGATGATGGGGTGTGAGGGGCATGGGTACACACAGTCAGGTAAGGGGGTGTGAGGGGCGTGGGTACACACAGTCAGGTGAGGGGGTGTGAGGGGCGTGGGTACACACAGTCAGATGAGGGGGTGTGAGGGGCGTGGGTACACACAGTCAGGTGATGGGGTGTGAGGGGCGTGGGTACACACAGTCAGGTGATGGGGTGTGAGGGGCGTGGGTACACACAGTCAGGTGATGGGGTGTGAGGGGCGTGGGTACACACAGTCAGGTGAGGGGGCATGAGGGGCAGAGGGGAAAGAACCCAGGATGCTTTAGGCCAGAATCTGGGGCTCACCACGTGGGCTGGAGGTAAGACGGAGATGCCAGAACATAATTTTACCATTGAAAGGAACAGGAAGGAAAATAGACACCAAATCCCAGTGGGAAAGAATTTCTAGGAAAAAGCCAGGATGAGTGCTCTTTGTGCAAAGCTAATTCTTAGGTGGCCGAAGAAACATCAAGGTAAAAGATGAGCAATGTGTCAGGTAAATGTTTGACACTAATGTGACAAAAAATTAATACCATTAACATGGCAAGAGGTATTCTGAAGAAACATGTTGAGAAAGATGTGAGTGCACTACAGATGAAGCAATGCATGTGGCCTGAACACACACACACACACACACACACACACACACGCACACGCACACGCACACGCACACGCACACGCACATGCACACACACACACACACACACACGCACACGCACACGCACATGCACTCACACACATGGATGCATACACTCACACACACTCACACACGTATGCATACACACACGCATGCACGCACGCACTCACGCCCTTACACACACTGAGCACACAGCAACATTCTGGCCCCTTTGCCTGAGTTGCAGCAGCTTCTGTTCGGAGGCTCCAGTCAGCTGTAAACCGACGGAAGTCACCATCCCACCCTTCAGCCCAGAGCCTTTATTAGACTCTGTGTTGACCGACCATGCACAGAAAGCCAGATCAGGACTCACGGGCTGCAGTGGCTTGTCTCAATACTGAGGAAGACATAGCAGGAAACAGCACCTGGAAAACATTCTTGATAAAAATCTCACAAGAGACAAACACAAAGGATGGCCTGTCTGGGAGAGGCGTGAACTTGGAAGGGTGTGCACAGGACAAGGCAGGGAGGAGATAAATACACCACCATTAGCAGTGGAGATTTCCATCCTTTAAAATACATACCTGGAATGTAGACATAAGAACAAGATTCTGAGGATGTCAGGATCTTCTGCAGGGTGGGGTAAGCCACCTTGGATTTCCCAGGCTCTGGTCCTCTGGGTCTAGGACAGCCCTGTTCTTGGATGGGGGTGGGGCCTCTGAACTGGAAGGATGGGTGATCAAGTGTGTGTGGATAGGAGGTGAGTGAGTAGATGGACAGACACACAAGTCCACAGGTGGATAGGTGGGGGGATAATGAATAGATGGCTGATGGGTAAATAGGTAGATAGACAGAAGGAGGGACAGATGGGGGACAAAGTAATGGTTAAGCAGATGGAAAGATGGATGACAGGATGAATACATGCATGCATGAGTGGACGGATGTCTGCATGAGTGGATGGGTGGATGCATGCATGGGTGGGTGGATGCATGCATGCATGGGTGGATAGGTGACAGATGAATGGACAGGTAGGGAAATAGTTGTATGGACAAGGGGCTGTATTGGGAGGTAGGTGAAAGCCTTAGGTGAGTAAGGATTAGCCACTGCCCCTCCCCTGGCTCGTACTTTCGCCCTTCTCTCTGGGAGACACATTTGCTCATTTCTTTCTCCGTGCTTTTTTACTGCAGCTCTGCTCAGCATCCTTTGACCAGCCTCTTACCCTGAGTCCCAGACAGCTCCCCTCCCCTCCCCTCCCCTCCCCTCCCCTGTACTTGGGCTGTTCAATATGCTAGAGTACCGACCCCACACAACTGCCATAAATCCTGCCCTCGTCCCAAGCTGATCAATCTCCAATCAGCTCCAAAGCCCCTGAATGTCCGTAGCTCACTCTGGCCATGGGAGCCACAGCCACAGCTGGCTCTGAATGCTGCTGGCTACATATATTGAACTTGAAGCATCGGATTACATGTTTGTTCAATAGCAATAAACTCACAAAGTTTTATAGGGTCATAAAACTGCTGCCTGGGCTCCCACTTAGGTGGCATGTAATGTACACAGACCGGTTTCCCCGCTAATGGGGCAGTGCAAGTGATTTGGGGCTATTAGCTGGAAACAGTACATCTGCATTTGCCAAATTTTCATAAATAAAGTGGCCCCACCGGAGCAGAACACACCAGACCCAGTCTTGACATTCAAGGGGAGGAAGCATGGCAGAGTGCGGCCGAGCCATGAGACATGGTTAGAGAGGAACCAACTATGGCAATGGGGGTGAAGGGAGAATTGGGGGATGCAGGGTTCAGAACCAGTACATAGATGGTATGCCTGGAGCATATGATACTCATCCATCCCTGAGGAAGTGTGTGGGTGGCATCCTCTCAAGGTCCTGGTCCCCAATCTTGCCCTCTGGGGAGGATGGTTACAGGTGGGAGAAGTGCTCAGAAGGGCGAGAGCAGGGAGAGAGAACGGGCAGATATGGACTGCAAGGTGAAGACAGGAGTATATTCGAGAGCCCCAAGGTAGAAGGATGATGAAGGAGGTAAGGTCCCACAGACTCCCCGCTGGGCCCAATCAGTGACAGAAGGATCTTAAGCAAGGAGATGCAGCTGGCTTTGGAGGTGTGCTTGGGTCCACTCTGTGGGCCCAGGTCCAGAGTGAAAAGCTGCTGGGGCAGAGGTGGGAATGTTGTGATTTCAGAGGACCAGGAGCCAAAACAGGGAACTTCTCTCATTAGGTTGATCTCACTGGCCTGTACCCAAAGCCCCAGAAGAAAACCTACCCAGGTCCTCATTCCTAGACAGTAGCAAGAGGCAAAAACATGTCTGGGGGCCAAGCACAAGGCAAGCCCAGGCAGGCACAAAAACACATACCCCGACAATGCCCATAAGCCCTGGGGCAGCATCTGCCAGGCCCCTTTCCTGCTAACCTCTAGCACCCTCGATAGTGGAGACCCCATTTCAGCCTTAGCCTGGCTTTTCCTTGACACCAGACTTGGGCACGTGCATGACTTTGCCCTGATCCTTGTAACTTGGCTATCGATCCAGATCCTCAGAAACACATTGATTTGCCTGAATGAATCAATATTTATTGCAGCTTCAAGGCCTGGGGCCTGAGGAGGGCCTGCAGGCTGATGAATGGAGCCAATGCAGCTGCCTTGCTTGACAGGATTCATCCAGCAACTTCCTGGTTCCACACTAGCCCCAGAGCCTCCACCATGCTAGCCCATTCGGGACAAATCCCCAGTGATGGCCTGCCACACACAGACACTGAGCCAGCTAGGTACAGGGTCCGGGATTGTGTTATATGACTCTGTGGCCTTGGAAATCCCTGTGTCCTGCTTAGAAGAACTGTGGACTTGTTCAGTGATGCGCAAAGGTAAATCTCTGAGAAGCAAAGGTCTTCTGGGTTATTTTCTCAAGGTGCCTGCCTCCTCCCCATTCTAGACTCCATCCTCAATGAAAGTCCCAGGGGAGTTAGAAGGTGTGAAGAGGACTGGGAGTCCTCTATTAGTTAGTTCCTGTGTTAGGTCCTGTGTTAGTTCCTGTGTTAGGTCCCTGTGTTAGTTCCCTGTGTTAGTTCCCTGTGTTAGGTCCCTGTGTTAGTTCCCTGTGTTAGGTCCCTGTGTTAGTTCCCTGTGTTAGTTCCCTGTGTTAGTTCCCTATGTTAGGTCCCTGTGTTAGTTCCCTGTGTTAGGTCCCTGTGTTAGTTCCCTGTGTTAGTTCCCTGTGTTAGTTCCCTATGTTAGGTCCCTGTGTTAGTTCCCTATGTTAGGTCCCTGTGTTAGGTCCCTGTGTTAGGTCCCTATGTTAGGTCCCTGTGTTAGGTCCCTATGTTAGGTCCCTGTGTTAGGTCCCTGTGTTAGTTCCCTGTGTTAGGTCCCTGTGTTAGGTCCCTGTGTTAGGTTCCTGTGTTAGGTAGGTTCCTATGTTAGGTAGGTTCCTGTGTTGGGTTCCTGTGTTAGGTAGGTTCCTGTGTTAGGTAGGCTCCTGTGTTAGGTTCCTATGTTAGGTAGGTTCCTGTGTTAGATATATTTCTCCTCACTCTGACCAATTTACCTTACCAAAGCAACTTAGTGAAGGTGTGTTTATTTGAGTCAGAGTTTGACTGTGTCATCTACCCTATTTGGAAAGCCTTTGTGGCTGGAAGTCCAGGTAACTGGTCATGCTGTTTTGGCAGTCTGTAAGCAGAGAGAACTGAACACTGATATTCAGTTTGTCTTCTGTCTCAGGTCTCCCACTCAAAGGCAGAGTGAGTCTTCTCTCATTATTCAGGCTTCCCAAAATCACTCTTATGGACATGCCCAGAAGATGTTGCTAGATGGTTTTAAGTTGAGAGTTAAGAACTGGCCTTCGCAGGCCCTCAGGACTTCCCAACTTCCTGTCCACTCAGGCACCTAGACAGTCACTTCCCTGATAGAGCTCCCTTCAGGGACTAGCTATGAATGTCATCGGGAAGCATGCAGAGTCCACCCTAGTAGCTCCCATTCCCTGGCAGAGGGCTGCCCTTCACCCCGAGGCTCTGTGAGGATGGCATGGAGAGTGGCCAGTATGGAAGAGTGGACCCTCCAGCCATGAGGTGTTACAGGCTGAACGGGGTGTGGGCAGGGTTCTCTGATTTAGAATGTGTGCCAAAGGTGCCTACTCCAGCAAATTCTAAGGTCCTAACTGGAGTCACTGCTCTGGGAGGAATGGAGGCCTGAATGACCAGTTCTCACTCCCCAGAGTTGGCTGCAGCACATGGTGGCCTCCAGGAAAAGGACTCCATCACTACTGCCCCCATCTAAAATGCTAGAGCCTGAATCTTGGGCAGAAGACAAGAGGAGACATCTTTAACAGGCCCAAAAGCAGCAGGGCATGGCGGCGAGCAACCCCAGCAATAGGAACCTCACTCAGAGCATTGGAGGAGGCTGAGGAGGCCTCTGAATCGCCAAGAGTTTACAGAACGCGGGAGCCCAGAGAATTTTCAAGGATGAGAACCCACAGCCATGTTCTGCCCCAGGAGAGCAGTGAGGGAACTGAGGTGTGCCTCCAACATCACCAGCCCCGTGAGCACCAAGGCATGAGATGTGATGGATCTGTGTACTCCCTCAGAATGTGCCACACAGTGGTGTCATCCCCCTGACCACACAGACTGGAAGGCCTTCTCTCTGTTCTCTCTGCCTCACTGCTCCCTCCTCACCTTCAAAGCATGCTGACATTCCCCCATTAAGAGGAGCACCCTGGAAAACCTAGCTTCTCTGAGGACATGGCTACAGGTCTTGTCAGCTGAGACCTGCATAAGCATGGTTGCCTCTGGAAACCTGTTTCCTCCTCTGGCCCCAAGTGGTCATATGCAGGACTCATGCAGAGCTCATCCTGCCTGTCAGAGTGACATCTTGGGGCCAGAGGTTGGGCCATCATCCTTCAGACAGGATGGGGCACAGGAACTGGGTGGGACAAGAACAGAAATGGTTACCCCCAGCACTGAGGGAAACCATGGAGTAGTGGTGGGCAGCGATGTGGGGTGGGAGACCTGGTAATAACACAAGGCTACCAAGAAGGCCTTGCTGGGGCTCTGCCTCCCTCTCTCTTACTGTCTCTGGGACTATTAAGGACGCCTTTTGACCGAGATTCAGGCTACTGTCTCCATCAAGCCCCTTCTATCTGGCTGAGGTTCCCCATCTGGGTCACCCACCCCCAAGCCTGGCATTTCTGTGCACACAGGTCTTGACCTGTGATAAGAAAGAGAACGGCTGTTCAAGGAGCAGCAGGAAAGGGCAGCTCAGGGACACCTTCCTGGCCAGCACCCATTCCCAAGGCCAAATACATCCAGACCCACCCCAGATCAGTCACCCCACACAAGCCTCCCGAGCTGCTCTCTGGCCTCCTGAGAAGTGTGCCAGAGATCTGGCACGCCCCCCAGGAGGCCACTCAACATACGCACATGCAACAAGGCCCCACAGTAGGAGGAGAGGTCTTGGGGAAAAAAACAGAGAATTCTGGAGCTCAGGAGAGAGAAACATCAAAGCCCAGCACAGCCTTGAGCATATGAAGAAGTGTCCAGGGACACATCTGTATAGGGGCACATAGAGCTGTGACTTTGTGTAGGGAAGTGTCAGAAGGGGCCAGGTGGTAGTGGTGCACATCTTTAATCCCAGCTCTCAGGAGGCAGAGGCAGGTGTATCTCTGTGAGTTCTAGGACAACCAGCTCTACAGAAAGAGAGCCTATCTTGAAAAAGAATTGTCAGAGGGGCGTGGGCAGTGTGTGAGGACGTGGGCAGTGTGTGAGGACGTGGGCAGTGTGTGAGGACGTGGGCAGTGTGTGAGGACGTGGGCAGTGTGTGAGGACGTGGGCAGTGTGTGAGGACGTGGGCAGTGTGTGAGGACGTGGGCAGTGTGTGAGGACGTGGGCAGTGTGTGAGGACGTGGGCAGTGTGTGAGGACGTGAGCAGTGTGTGAGGATGTGGGCCGTGTGTGAGGTTGTGGGCAGTGTGTGAGGACATGGGCAGTGTGTGAGGACATGGGCAGTGTGTGAGGATGTGGGCCGTGTGTGAGGTCGTGGGCAGTGTGTGAGGACGTGGGCAGTGTGTGAGGACGTGGGCAGTGTGTGAGGATGTGGGCAGTGTGTGAGGACGTGGGCAGTGTGTGAGGACATAGGCAGTGTGAGGGAGGTCGTGGGCAGTGTGTGAGGACGTGGTCAGTGTGTGAGGACGTGGGCAGTGTGTGAGGACGTGGGCAGTGTCATCTTTCTGTAGCACATTTCTCTTATGTAAATATAACAACAACTCCATGCAAGGCCTAGCCCAGCTCTGGTGTCCTCATAGGGCACCTTGCCCACTCTATGACTTGGGCCCACACTCCAGCCTCCCTGCAACACCTCTAGTGCATCCCAGAAGACTCAAGAATTATAACTCCTTGTCAGACAGAGCTCCCAGGTAGAGGCAAAGAGTCTGATTTACTAGCTGGTGGCATCCACGGCCTTCTGGAAAGGTCCCTGTCTGCTTGGGTGGGAGTGAGATGGGCCGAGACCACAGCCAACTCTGGAGGTTCTGCCACCGCCGGGATCAGCTTCAGTCAGTCGTGCATCCTGATCTTGGGGTTTCAGACCTGTCCCTGTCATACATGTTCGTGACAGATCCAGGCCCTGGGTTCACACCACAAAGTGGAATATCCAATGAAAAGCAGTAGACACACTGCCAACATGGCCTCCTCAGCACCTGTGAACAGAACAGCAGCAGTGACCACGGGCATCTCTGTGACTGGGCATCAGCTCCTCTGTCTTCACTGTTGATGTGAACGGACAGCCCTGGGCCTGCCACATGGTGGAGAAGGCAGGCATATGCTGAGCCTCCATGTATGGCCATGAGACCAGAAAGGACTAGAAGCCCAGGCTAGACAGGCCACTACCATGGTGGTCCTAGCTGGCCAGCACTAGCCTTGGCTACACTAGAGGGTCTGCATCTATCCCCCAGCCTCTTCCTTACTCACCCCTTCCATATCCAGCCCTGCCCCACTGGGCAGAGGACCATGCCCTTGCCCCACCCTGCCTCACCTGTCCACTTCACTGTTTACTTGAAGATTTTCTTCAAATGGATATTTTCACTTAAGTGATTATATTTTGAAAGGAAATATTACAGCAGTTCTGGAAATGGAAAACAAGCTTCGAGGGTGGTAAATAGAAGGTATCCACACAAATAAAATGAAAATAAAACATGTTATGAAATCCCGTGAGGCCCTGGCTGCAGCAGGCTGAAGCAGTGCCCAGAAGCCCCAGACCACTCAGGCCAGGAGCAGATTGCAGGGCCCAGTCACACGTCAGTCTCAGACTTTAGTCACACTCTTGAGTGCTGGGCACACTGGGTTCTCAGTCCTGATCCACCTTGATTCTGGGTTCTGATCACACCTTGATTCTGGGTCCTGATCACACCTTGATTCTGGGTCCTGATCCACCTTGATTCTGGGTCCTGATCCACCTTGATTCTGGGTGTGACTTGAGTCCCAGATATACCTTGATTCTTGATCCTGGATACATCTTGATTCTGGGTTCAGTCACACTGTTAATACTGGAGCCATGCACATTTGGGTTATGGGTCCTGTTTGAATTAGGTTTCTGGGTCTTGTTTTTACCTTGATTCTGGGTCTAGTCACAGCATTAATCCAAAATGTTGCTCAAATCTGGAACCTGAGTCCTGGTTATATCTTGATTCTGGATTGACATCTAGATTTTGGATCACAGTTACATCTGGTTTCTGGGTCATGGTCATCACAGCTGTAGTCTGCCTGGACTCTGGGCGCTTTTCACAGGTTGGTTCTGGGAGACACTGGGCCACACCTGGATTTTACTGTGACCACATTTTGGAGAAGGATCTGCTTCAAAGGTTCCCTCACAAGCAGAGCACCCCACATAGTGGTGAGAATGTTCTTCCTGTGCTCCACAGCATTACAGAAGATTGTCTGTGAGCACTGCTTCTTGTGGACAGGAAATGACTGATTCTTGATCACAGTTCAGATGTGTTATGAAATCCCATGAGGCCCTGGCTGCAGCAGGCTGAAGCAGTGCCCAGAAGCCCCAGACCACTCAAGCCAGGAGCAGACTGCAGGGCCCAGTCACACGTCAGTCTCAGACTTTAATCACATTCCTGAGTGCTGGACACACTGGGTTGTGGGTTCAGTTCTGGGGACAGAGATTCCCACTTCCACTGTCTGCCTAGGCTCCAGAGTCCCAGGTAGCTCCTGTATGTGGCCCAACACAGAGGAAGGAGATGGCATGGCCCATGCTACCTGCCTGTCTCTTAGATGCTGCTACACACACTGAAAAGCTTTTCTATCCTGGGTTGAACTTTTCTTCCAGATGGACCTGTAGGGGCCTCCTGGCCAGACCTCATCTGTCCACATCAATGAGCATGCCTCAAAGTCCAGCTTCACTTAAACAGCAAGACGACACCCACCCAAATGAAAGCTGGCAGGTTTACCTGCTGTCCTCAGAAGGCCATAGGACCCCCAGCCTACCCACTGGCCTGAATAAGAGAGACGGCTTCCACATGGTTCAGCAGTGTGCTCCCTGTAGGCCTTATCAGTGCCTCAATTGATGTCCCACTATCCAAGCTCAGCAACCAGAAGATGGTGGTCAGTGTGGAAGTTCAGACTCAGAAAAGGTCCTTCCTTAGTTAAAAATCAGACTTCCCCTCCCATCCTGACTCCTGGGCCTGGCAGGTGTTGCTCAGAGGGATGTGCTCATCTCCCAGGGTCTATGGGCAGGAAAAACACTAACTGCAGCTGGCTCTTGATCATACAGACCTTCAGACAGCTCTGACAAGCTATTGTTCCCTGGTTCTGGAACCTGCCCTGCCCAGGGGGTCCTGACCTGCACATGGCTGTCCAGCAAGGCCTGGCCCATGTACTGTAGTCCCAGAGCCCACACCCAGCAGCCTTTCATAAGGGCAGCATTTGTACTGCTGGGTCCTCAGGATGTGGCAGCTGTCTACATCCTAAGGAGAGTGGAAGAAGGACCAGGAGCATCTCGCAGCCTGGCCAGACAGGGGCAGCTGCCCTGAGGGGCAGGGAGGCAGAAGCTGGCTGGAGGAAAATGTGGTCAGAGCTGAGGACAGACAAGCTAAGGTTGTTAGAGCTGTGACAAAGATGGGTGGCCATACACCCTGCTGCCAGGCCAGTCGGAGGGGGGACCCTTGGTTCCTCCTCCTGGCCCTTGTCCTATGGCCTTGTATGGCAAGAGTCAGCCCAGACCATTGGCTGCTCTGTCCAGCTCATGTGTTCAGAAGAGGCAGAGTCGCCCTAGGAGGACATGGTCAGAGCCATGGCTATGTTGGACACCTGGGATCGCAGACTGGGAAAGGTGCTCTGAGAAAAACACACAGTCAAGGTCCACCCCACCAGCCCCAAACTCTGGAGACCCTGCAGGTGTGTCGTTGCTGATGCCAGTGCCCCCCACTGCCACATGCTGCTCAACTGTGTCTGCACTGCCACGTGATGGGCAACCTGTCACCAATCTATGTGCCCCCCATCTTTTCAAGACAGGATCTAGTCTCTGTGTAGCCCTGTCTGTCCTAGGATTCACTATGTAACCAGGCTGGCCTTGGACTCTCAGAGATCCACCTGCCTCTAATGACCAAGTGCTGGGATTAAAGGCTGGGTGACTGATTTTTAATGGATTGTTCTGAAGCCAGGCCTGGTGGTTCCAATTCTCTATGAAAATGTGGTTTTGTTTTTTGTTTTTCTTATAACAATGGAAAAAGTTAAGGCTGGTTTGGACAAGAAGGTTCCCAGCATCCTGGACCTTGTAGCAGCCACATGAGGAGGAGGATCAGAGGGGCAGCCAATCTCTGCTATCCACAGCCCTGGTTCTCACCAACAGTTTGCCAGAAGCCTCACTCACATCCAGCTCAGGGACACCCCCACAGAGTGGGGGCATGTGTTGTGCCAAGAGCTGTCCATTCTGGGTACCTAGCACCCTGGGCAGGCTTTGCCACTGGGAACTTCAAAATGGCCTCCTGTGCCCTCTCACCATCCCAGAGAGCTGAGTCCCCTGTGTAGAGGACCAGCCTGTGCACTCTGGGCCATTGCCAGTCCTGTGGGGCACCTGGTGACCACACGTACCAAACTTTGGGCCAGAGTCACTGTCTAAGGGACTCTTAGGTCAGAATCTGAGCAAAGTCATGACGAGCCTGATGAGGACAAATTGCTGAGACTCTTCAGACCCCCTGACGACTTTGGTCTGGTGGAGACAGCTCGGGAAGCCGGAGGGTGGGCTTCTGCAGGCCAAGTTTAGGGGTGAGTGTCCAGGACCAAGAGGACTGGCCCAGGTAGCACTCACACATAAGGCAGAAGCTGTCAGACACATGTGGCAGATGGGTAAACTGAGATAAAGATGGGAGGCCAGGGCTCACATAACAGCTCAGGTCAGTACAGATGCAACATCCATGGGAAGATGAGCAGGCTGAGGTGAAGGTGTGGCGGCACACTGTCTGTGAGAAGACCTCACCATCCACTGTTCCTGGATGGTGAGGTCTTCATTGTCACCTTGGCTGGATTTAGAATAACCTTGTGGGGTGTTTTAAGAGGGCTCTGGGGTTAAGACCACCTCTTGCAGAGGACCCGGGTCCAATTACCAGCCTCTACATGACAGATCACAATTACCTGTAACTCCAGTTCCAGGGGATCTGATGCCCTCCAATGGCCTCTGAGGGGACCGACACACACATTCATGCAGGCATACACACATACACATAAAATATAATAAATCTTTAAAAAAACAAAGAGGACATGAAGTGAGAGGGAGATGTGGAGCAGGATTTAGGAGCAGTTGGAAGAGGTAGTGGAAGTGAATATTAATCAAATGTAGTGTGTACATGTATGAAATTCCCAAAGAATAAATTAAAAATATAGTTTTTTAGTAAATAAAATAACGCAGGAGACAGCACTGTGGGAGTAGCTGTGAGTGCACAGAGTCCAGCTGGGGAGGGAAGACCCACCCTGAGCGTGGGTAGCACTGTCCTGTGAGCTGAGGCCCCAGACTGGATACAAACGGGGATGGGGGAAGCCAGAGGGGCTGGCATTCACCTTTCTCTGCTTCCTGTCTGGAAGCAGCTGCCCCTTCCAGTTCCTGCCGCTGTCACCTCCCTGCTGTGGGGATGGCACCCACAAGCCATGGCCGGAATAAGACCTTCAGGTGCTTCGAAGATGCCGTGTCTCCAGGAATCCAAACCACCCTCGCCCCACACACAGGGACCACACAGCCCTCTCTGTCTCCAGCCTCAGTGTGTCCCAGGAGCCATCACCTACCCCCACCCCTGCTGGGGGGAGAAGCAGCCTCCAGGGTCACAGTGGGGCTCTAGCCCGCTCCTTCTGGGTAGTGACTGGCCCCTGTGAGCACTCCAGGAAACCCGGACAGGAGCAGAGGTGGGAAAGACTGTGTGGCTGACAACTGGAAACCCCTTGCTCCTGATCTGGTGCCCTAGGAGATCCACCTGAGGGTCCCCACTTGGGAGGGTGCTGTTCCCACACACAGAGTCGAGACCTAGGCACAGCAGTGTGGCAGTCCTCAATCTGTCATGGAATGCCAGAGCCAGAGAAGGTGACTGTCATGGAGGGTCACAGAGCCCTGTGCCCAAGTGAATGGGTAGGACAGGAGAACCAAATCTTGGCTGCAAAGGCCAGAGCTTGCACAAGGGACAAGGAAGCCGGCCAAGTCCCAAGCCGGGAGTCTGTCCTGGTACACCAGAGCTAAGTCTGTCACACTGCCTGCTTCCCTTTGGGGTCCTGCCTTATGTCACCCTCCAAGCCATGTCCCCCCACCTGGAGAGAATGTCTCCCATCCTTCTAGGCCAGCTCCCAACACTGATGCACCCGCTGCTCTCCTGATTTTACCAAGTGTCTGTCACACAGCTCTCCTCAGGCCCAGGCAGGCCAGAGACAGCCCACACATCACACCTTCCCCTCTGACACAGCAAGGACTCCTGGGAAATCAGCTGATGCCAATAAAGCTCCCTCAGATACCTTAGGGTCCCCAGGCACTATCGCTCTCCCACATCAACCAGTCTACCAAGTCTGTGTTGCAGGATAGAGCCCTCATCATCGGCTGCAGGTTCAGCCCACTGCCGCTCCCCACAGCCTGTAGCCCACGCAGAGCTCAACCCTGAGCAGAGCCTCTCAGCTCTAGCCTGGCTCCATTGCTGGGGCTGCAGCTCATGCAGCATGGTCAGAGGTGGGGCAGTGGCAAGGCTTGCCACCCGCCAGCCTGACATTTCCAAATAGGCTAGCAATGCTTCCTCAGTAGGCAGAACACGTACTGTCAGCAGCTCCCCGGATACCAAATGCCAGTGTGGCTACCCAGGCATGGCAGGATGAGGCCTGGGCTGGGCGTGGGTGCAAGGACTATGGACGGGAGTCCTGGGGCCACCCCGGGGAGAATAAAATGATCTTTGCCAGCCAGCCAGCCTGTCTCTTCCAGCCAAAAGCCTGAAAGAGTCCCTCAAGTGCACGCCTCCCTCCCCCATGGCAGGTGTCCACTGCAGGCCTGGGTGAGCTACAATAACCAGCAGCACCTTTCCCTGAGCTACAGCATGGGAGCATGCAGCCTGCCTCTGCAGGGGCCTGTGTGGCGAAGAATTAAAGTTACAACTACCCCAAGAGTCCCCAAGTGGGCTTCAGGGGGCGTTTCCTACCACATTGCTGGTCCCAGCCTGGAAGACCAGCAGGACTGGAGCAGCGGCCAGCCTCACAGGCCCAGGCAAGGCTATTGAAAGATAAACTGTGGGTGGGGGCCAAGCTCCACCCACAGTTCCACAGCTCCCTGGAGGGTCTCACCCACCAGCAGCGTTTGGCATTTAAGGTGGGGAAGCAAAGGAAGAAGAAGCGTGAGTGACTCATGGGTGTCACAGGCACGTGGCTCCTCTACTTTCAAGGAAGCTAGAATATACTGAAGTCAGTCCTAGACTGTGGTAATTGCTCATAGCAGTGTGGGCCAATTAGCATGTGACTGAGAAAATGAAAACAAGACTTTTCTCCTGTTTGAAATACTTCAATACAAAACGTAGGAGGCTCTGCTGCTAAATGGAGTCTGCCTGTGAGGACACTGTGCAGGACTCACTTGGGTCCCAGGACACGTGATCCCAGGGACGCGACCTCAGGAGGACATAAGCCTGGAAGTTCACTTTTACTCCAGACCAAGTGGACAGAGGGGTGGCCACCACGCCGACCAGCCTGTTGATTACCAGCCATAGTGTGCCCCCACCCAAATCATCCCTGACTGAATCCTCATCAGCCACCCTCAATGACAGCCAGTCTGAAAACGAAGGCTAGGCCCCAACTCTGAGCTGCCCCAGTTCATCTTGAGGCCAAAAGGAGATGAAGAGACAGGACCTCTAGGTTAGAGCTGGTCCACAGCACCACACAGAGCACACGGAGTGGCAGGCTCGGCACAGGCCACAGCGTGGGCAGGCCGAGCAGCCCCTCTGGAAGCAAGCTTTCTGCAGGAGAATATCCTCTTCTGTTGTTGGGAAGGCCAGGAAGGAGGAGAGGGCCAGTCCTGAGACCTTGCATAACACACGGTGAGAGTTGTATGTCCTGTGTAAATGCCCCTGAGCAGGGGGCATGGTAGGTCTCAGAGTAGCTAGGTCAGCAGTGGGGGGGGGGGGGGGCAGTGGGTGAGGAAAGCCCTCACACACTCTCCCAGGATACCTGCCAGTCGGCAGCATAGGTGCCTCCATCAGCACCAGTTAGGCATGGTGCCTAGCTGAGGAGCAGTGCCCAGAATGGAGGCGGCTGACTGTGACGGGCTGGCACCGCTGTAGACACAGAAGTGGCCCCAGCCTACAGGTTTCCTCTGGGGGAGCTTACATGCCAGCACTTTTCACACTGTTTGTCCCCAGGAGTGGCCAGCGGGGTGTTGGGGATAGCCAGGCCTTACTGAAGACCCCAAAGTCCCTGAGAGTCACAGGGGAAGGGGGCTCACTCTGAATAAAGGATCAAGAAGCCTCACTCTTCCTGCTGCTCTCCAGCCTCACCAGGAACCACAGGCTGTGCTAAGCAGCCTCCCCTGCCCCAGCTGCACGAGTCCATCTCACCTCCCCAGCCCACCCCACCTCCACAGCTGCACCTGCTGGATGGTTTAGTTTTTCTCCTGTGATTCCTGAAAATTGCTTCAGCTGTGTGGAAGGGGAACAAGGGAACAGGTAGGTAGATGTCCCGGCCCTTCTTGGGAGAAGGGAGAGGCAGGGTCTTGGGAGCTTAGCTGAGGATAAATGGGGCAGTGGGGTAGGTAGGTGCTAATGGAACAGGTGGGGTGAGGAGGTGAGATGGGTAGGTGCAGATGGTGGGGCAGGTGCTGCTGGGTAGCCAGAGGCAAGCTGATACTTGAGGACCTGAACTAGTGGAGAGGAAACCTGGGTCTGCAGAGCAGGTCCTGGCCGCCCCTGCTGTGATTCCTGGTGAGGCTGGAGAGCAGCAGGAAGAGTGAGGCTTCTTGATCCTTTATTCAGAGTGAGCCCCCTTCCCCTGTGACTCTCAGGGACTTTGGGGTCTTCAGTAAGGCCTGGCTAAGCACAGAACTTCTGTGGAAGGCTGTTCCTGGCAATGCTCTACTCATGGATTACCTCTCCACTTAGGGCCTCATCTGCCTCTGTGGCCATAGGCCTTTGGGCTCTGGTGGTATAGTCCCCACAGTGGGGGCCCCATCATTCCCTCTGCATCTCTCTCCCTTGTGACAATCTTGACCTTGTGGAAGACGGACAGAGGCTGGCTAGGAACCCTCAGCATACTGGACACATTGCCCTGCCCTCTCAGTGATTCTGCGGCATCTTTGAGCTGGTTACCATCAGCCCTGCCATCACACCCCCTGGAGTCACAGCATACATGAGGGAAGCTAAGTTACTAGTCCCAACATTTAGAACATGGGAGGGTCACCTTCCTAGACAGTTGAGCCATGACATAGACAAGCTTCCTGGGGCGGGGCCCTGCCCAGCCTGCCTTGTTCTTAAAGTCATCTTTTCCTCCTGAAGGTTCTCACAGGGCCACTGACACTCACACCTGCTAACAGGGCTGCCAGCCCTAACTCTGAGATTGGTGGCTGATTGATGGGTAATTGTTTTACCTCTGAACAGCCCAAGCCCCATAATTTGTAGGCATAAATCCCAGGCTGTCGGGCATGGTTGATATGCAATGACACCCAGAATTAAATGGAAGCATAACAATTAACAGCCCATAAAAGTGTTTCTAAGGGAGCACCACCGACAGGCCACTACCCCTGCTCTAGAGGAGCTCCCACAAGGGCCAGAGCCAGGAGGGAAGCTTTGCTCATGTCCTCTGACCCACACCTCCCTCTCCTGGCATAGAATGACCCCCTGGATCCAGCACTGTGCAGGCCCGCACCCTGCTTAACTGAGTTGCCTGAATAGAGATCCTCAACCCTGCCGTCTACTCAGCTCCTGGTGGGCTGGCACTGTGAGGGGACCCTTCACCTCCAGTCATCTGGAGGTCACCAGTGAGCATGTGCAGCCACAGGCAGAGCTAGAACTCAAGAACCAAGCTCTAGCAGCCCACAGTGTTCTACCCAGCCACTGTGACATCACCTCCTACCCCATGCTGCCCTTGTCCCTGATGTCACCAAGCTCCCACAGTCAGCTTCATGTCAGAGTCATTTTGGAGAAAACCACACTAAGAGAGAACAGCAGGCTCCCCTCATGTCTCTGAATCCCACGTGCTTTGCTCTTAGTGACCATATGGGGGCCTACAAGGCCCCAGGCTCTTTTAGAGGAGGTTTGGCACCCACCCCTGCCCTGCCCTCTCTGGCAGCAGCTCCCACTCTCAGGATTGCTCACCTCAAGACCCTGAGGGCTTGGACACCAGGGAGAACAAAGGTTCCCCCCAGACCCCAACAAGGCCTCCAGCATGGGAGCTGAGCTGGCAAACAAGGCCCCTGAGAAGTGTGGGAATATTTCTGACCCCAATAGCTCGTACCTCTGGGTCTGAAGTCCCCATAGTCAAGATGTGCTTGGGTTCAGCCATTCCTGTGCACTGGGAGCCTGGCTCCAAGTTCTATGGGTGAGTTGATGTCTTTCTTCACAGCACTCTTGCCCCTGCATCCAAGTGACCAAGGCTGCCCCTCATCACATAGCCCTACCCTCTCAGTGGCTCTGCAGCATCTTTAAACAGATCACCCTCAGCTGCCTCTGCTCAGCTTGCGAGGACAAAGCCGGGAAAGCTAGAGGAGCCTTGCTGGCCAATTCCAAGGACACGATGGGCACATAGGTGTCTACTGTCACCACCATGAGCTAGTAACAGAGCCTCCTGGGTGCCTTCTCAGACCCATGTGGACTCAGACCCATGGGCACCACACTGTATATTCTCACTGGTTGGCATAGCACCCATGCTGAGGCTCAGCTTAGCAAACACCTCAGCCCAGTGTTGAGAGCAGTACACAGCAGCTGCCTAGCTTCAGCAGCACTGAGCTCTGTTGTGAAACTCTGTAATTGTGATTTTGCTTTTTTACTAACAGTGTTGCCAGAAACCTGCTCCAAAATGTTCTCTGGGTCTTCTCAGGAGGAGTACTGCCATGGGGTGCAGGGCAGACATAGGGTTCCCCAATACCTCTCTCTTGAGAGCAGGCCATCAGGAAGAAGCAGATGCAAGGTGTTCTGGGCAAGAACCACATAAGCAGGGGCAGGTGCTGAAGGAGGCTGAGGAAGGGCAGACACCGAGGGCAGAGTGGGAATCACAGTCAGGACGGTGGCCTGGCGTTCAACAGGGGGACACACTGCAAATAAGTGGAGGGAATGTCCAGTGGCCCAGCCAGACAGAATCAAGGGGAATCCCTGGGGAGAACCTGCATGCATGGAGAGGTGCCCAGCATGGGGGGCAGGGCTGACTTTGAGGAGAGTATGCCTGAGGAGGCTGTGTGCCCTGTTCCAGTCTGTGGGCCCAGCCCTCTCCCTAGGCACCCTGACAGGAGCTGAACCACATTGGGAATTCAGGGCAGGTCCAGCCTGCGCACTGTGTTGGAGAAATGCAACACAATTAATTAGCCCCTAAAAAAAGTGCTTGAAGTGTTTATTGCAGGACGGCGCTCCTGGTTTTATAAGCAGATGGGGAAATAAAGCGGTGGGGACGACAAGCCAGAACAGCTGCACAGGGACCCGGAACCTAATTCATAATTCAGCAGACTAATCAGAGAACATCTTCTGCAAGCACCGTAATGAAGGGACGTGAGGCTGCAACCGATGAGCCGCTCCCACAGTGCCCACCACACCCTCTAGCCCTCCCCTGCACAGCCAGGCCTGAGGCAGCACGTGCCTTCCGCCCTGGGCCTGACCTAGCCACCTGGACCCTCTGGACCACAGAGACCCAGAGTTTCAGCAACATTGCAAACATAAGCCCATTTTTCAGGAGAAAACTGAGGAAGAGCAAGGCTGAGCCTGTAACAGCTCCTGATGAGTACCCAGACCCACCCCCACCCCCAGGGAGCCCTTACCTGGGGTCCTCTGGACTAGAGAGCAGCGTGTCCATTGTAACACCTTGTGGACCTGGAAGCCTCCCTCCCCAGAGGAGGCCGGGAAGAAGGAAGAAAACACTGGATGTTTAGGGCCTGTCAGGAGGATGCCTGGTGGGGGGGACTTCTCCCCTGAGCACAGAGGGGGTCTAAATAGGCAGAGGCTGGGACCTGGGCACAGACAGGGCAGCTCTTGCGCCCTGTGCGGGAGATCTAGAATAATTGGACATAAAAATTCACATGCGTTTTATGAATCTTCCAGCTCCGACAGGAGCCCAGCATTCGCAGCAGTTGTGGACTGTAAAATGTGTGGGATGAAATATTTGTGACAGCCATAAAGTCCTTGTTTTCTCCTCGGCTGCCATTGAAACAATGGGAGGCAGAGGGTGGGCATTGAGCCTCCCCTGCCCAGCCAGTCCCTGTCCTGCTCCACACACTTGCCTGTGTGGCCTGTGTGCACACAGCAAGACATGGAGACTCAGAGAACAGCCCAACCCATACCTGCTCTCAGTAGCTTATTGTCTCTGCAGGCTGACAGGCAGGTGAAACCTTGTGCAAGATCCAAGAGACCACTCACACTGTGGGGTGTCCTGAGGAGGGTTTCAGGGGCTTTATGGAGTTGGGCTTAGAAATACCAGTCACCATCCTGTGACTCACCGACACTGGATGGGATCAGACTCAGGACAGAAATAGAGCCTTGAGTCAGACCGTACCCCAGCCTCTATTGTACCCTCAGAACTGCCCAACGAGGGCCCTTTGCACAGACACAGGGCTCAGCACAGGGTTGCCTCCTCATGAGCCGTGAGGCTCAGTCAGGAAGAGGGAAACACGAGCTGGTGAAGCAGCCCATCCCTGCCTGGGAGCTTGAGCCCAGGAAGGACTGCTATCCACAGTATCTGCAGGGTACAAGGGATGCCATGAGGGCACTTGAACCATTTGTGCACAGCCTTGGCCTGCTGGCCACAGGGCCTCAGCAGCTCCCCTTCTCTACATCCCCCTCACCGAGCCATGTGGGGCTAAGAGCAAGAAGCAGAAGCTGAGGTATTGTTTGGGACACTGAAGGTCAGTGCCATCAGAGGCCTCGGTCCGGGGCGGGGGGAGCAAAGGCTTATGCTACAGGCTCACAAAATGTTTATGCACTGTCAGTGGCCCTGTGGAGTTTCTCTAAGACAGGCTCGGTACAAATGCTGCAGTGAGGAGATGGTGAGCAGAGCCATCTTGGTGTCAGCAAGGATCCCATAGGTGACAACATCCCCTAAGAAACAGGATCACCAGCCAAGGGTCCCAGAATGACATTCCCTAGAACTTAGTCTGCCCTACCAAGATGTTGATAGGAAATGAATAAAAATCTTGGGCCTCACTACCTCGTCCCAAGGGGACAGGGTATGAGAAAAAAGAACAGACCCTCAGGACGTGGCCCAGTGTGGGACCCAGTTGAAGCAAGCAGAAGTGACTTTGGAAATTAGCAAGCAAGCTGGCTGTGACATATCACTTTGTCACCATTCCCAGACACCTTACCAGTGACCGTTCAGCCAGCCCACGCTCACCTTCACACTGTAGGCCAGAACTCCCTTTGCCACCCACCCCCTGCTGCTGCAAAGGGAGACCCACCTGCTCAAGGTCCCTGAGCTTGTGAATGGTGGCATGATGAAATGAAGTCAATGTCTCAGCTCTGGGGCCATATTCCTGGACACACTCCCAGAGAAGTCCCAGGGTGCACTCTGCAGTCTATGCTGGCCCACCATGAGAAAGAACACAGCCAGGCTATTGCCCTCCAGCCCCAGGAAATCCTTCTATTCAGCGCTGGACACTCACGAAGGACACTGAGAGTACTTTGATACCTCAGCGAGACACCTGCCATGAGAGGACACATGGTACCTAATGGATACAGCCCCAGGAAGACAGAGCCTTAAGATATCTGGAGCCTGTCATCTTGGTCCTTGCCAGATCACACCCATCCTGCCCTCAGTGGCTGGGACAGTGGGCAGATCTACTCTGGGACCCTCCCATACACTGAGCCCTCCATGCCATCTGGCTTTGGGGCTTCTCTGGCCCAGGAAGACTGCATCTTTGTAACTGTACCATAGTAACTCAGAGTGCACTGGGCCCAGAGTGCTTTGGGGAGTCCTACATTGGGAGTGCAGCATGCCTTTGTCCCCTACAGATGCCAAGCCAAGTTGCATTCTGAAGCAAGTGGAGGTTCTGGGACCCATCACCTTCTCCTGAGTCAGGTCTTAGCTTCTTGTGACTGGGCAGGATACTGGGGCACAAAGGGCCAAGGTGAACATGGCCCCAGTCCCAACAATAGGGACATGGACAAGTAGGGAAAAGCAGAGCCCGGTGGCCTTAAAGTGAAGCCTGCCTGCCCTGGACCTGTGTCCACCCCAACTTTGAGGTTACTTCAGACAGGCTGAGGCTGAGCCCACAGCTAGCATGTTCCTGAAATGGCCTCTGGCTAAGACTCTCCTGCCTGGAAGGTGGGCAGCAGGAAGCCAAGGCAGGTATCAAACAAAGGAAAGGCCTTCCCAGGGTGCTCAGCCCTTGCTGCCCCAATGGGCTGACTCAGGACTCTGGGTGACCAGCCAACGAGAACTACCTCTAGGCAGAGCTCCTAGGGGGCTGGAATGGACAATCTAATACCCTGGGCATTCCCATGCCTAGGGGGTACTATGCCCCCAGCTCCCTGCAATGCCCCAACCTGGAGCTGCTGATTGATAATGGAGCTATTGCCAGCCTCATCGTACTCCAAGGCAGGGCACCTGACATCTCACTTCTGGAGGGCCTCCCTTGCTTATTTTAATCTCTAATTTCTACAATTTCAAACTTTTCTGAAAGTGGCATGGCTTCCTCGTGGAGGCAGAATGGATAGCACCAGGAGGAGCCATGAGGTAGAGGCCCAGGAGCCAAGGAGGCCTGGCATTCTCCCAGTTCTAACCTACTGGTCTTCTGGGGGCCCTGGGTGGGCTCAGTGTCCCTGTGCAGCCACACTTGGGCTCTGCCATCCCCTGGGTGCATCCGTGTCTCTCCTTGGGGATGTGACAAGCTCATTCTTCTGCTGAGACGCTTGCATTAACTTGTATCTAATGGGACGTTCAGCTATTGGACATGGAGCAACTGCAGTTTAATTAGGCATCGGAAAGTGGTACATTAATTAACATAGCAAAAGCCTCCACACAGCGGACCTACCTGAAAGGAAAGCTGAGCTCGGGAGCAGAGGGGAGGCTCAAGACATCACCAGGGTCATCCTGGGTGTCACCACAGAGGCCACTGCCAGCTTCTGCAACACCCAGGTGGGACAAAGCCCTCCTCCTCCTTTCATCTCTCCCTTCTCAAGTCTCCTCCCTACCTGCTACCCCCACCCCGTGGGGCGGGGGGAGGGGGACAAGGGCCCAGGGCCTGGAGGAGCCTGCAGTAAAGGGCAAAGGTCACAGGAGACAAGACAAAGGGTGTACCAGAGCCAGCCTAGCACTCCCTACCCCCCTCTGTCTCCTGTGCCTGATTCTCCTTACCCACACTGTGCCTTTGTCCTCCATGATCAGGAGCAAAGAAAGCTCACCCAGGCTTCCATTCTACGCTGCATTCCCCCAAAAGGCCTTACTTAGGGGACGTAAAGAGCAGGTGAGTTGGCCCAGGAAGGCTCTACACTCTGCCATTCCTGAACCATACCACACCCTTTCTCCCAGATGTGCCTCCTCTGTCCCCCTGCTGAGCTGTAACTTCGGGATTTGACGCAAAGGGCTCCTTTACACACAGTGGTTACTAACAGTGGCTTCCCACTGGGTCCCCAAAGTCCACAGAAGCAGAGGGATATGACCACCCTGAGCCACTCCCTCCTTCAGGAGATTCCTTGAGCTGATGGGCAGGGGTCCTAGAACCCTGGTAAGGCAGGCTGGCAGACATGGCCACCACTGCAGCCTCTAGAGGGGCCCAACAGTGGCAGGGAGTCTCCATGGAGCATACCTGACATCATCTACCCTCAGATTCACATATGTCAAGAACACTGCCAACAGCTGGGCCTTGAGGGACATTCCTGCCATCCCAGCACTAGGAAGCTGAGGCAGCTGGATCAGAAGTTCAAGGCCATCCCCAGCTACATAGTGAGTTCAAAGCCTTCAGGGAGTATGAAAACTTTCTTTGGAAAACAAGAATGCCACCAAGGCCCCAGCACTTCAGGGCAGTGTCCCAGCCTTTTCTGCCAAAAGCCCTGGAGCTCAGCAAGGACATGGCTGCTCAGGGACACTGGCCAGCCTTGAGATTTTGTGGATCTCCCATACTCCCTATGCTGGGGCAAACATGCAGTGCTGTGGTATAGGCATTTCCCACAAAGATGGTCATGTTCCCCTCAGCAGAGGCGCCAATCGATGTAGTGTGAGTAATTTGAGATTGATTTTAATTAAGTCTTAGGAGTTTTGCAGCCCTGCCCTGTGAAAGGTTCCCCTTGGCCTGCTACAAAGAGATGGTGAGAACTGAAGGCTTCCCACTGGGGGTTCTTGGGACCAGATCTGGGACTCCCCTATGATCCCCAGAAGTGTTCACGCCCTCAGCCCTAATGAGACAGGAACATGCAGGTAACTGGTTGGGTCTGGGCTGGGGGTAGCTGCTTCTAAGAGAAACAGCTGGGGCGTTGGGGGGAATTGCCCCAGGCTCCCACCATCAGTTCCTTGGAAGCATCTGGAACATCGTCACATTTGCTCCATGATGTCCCTCTTGGTGGTCCCCCTGCTCTCCAAATCCCACCTTGCACTGTAGCCTTCTCTGGGTCTCTGCTCCCCCAGTGTCACGGTCCCCCGCACAGTCCTGACCTCAGCTCTCACAGCTCACCAGCCACGGGATGTGGAGGGACCCATGGACTCCTTCCCAGCCCTCAGCTGTCCTTATGGTCTATTTTACAGGTGCTTGATCTGACCACTCCTGCTTTCTCATGATGCTCCCAGGATTCTCCATGGTCCCTGATCCCATGTGGGGGCAGCCCTGCCTCATGCACAAGGGGCCCTCTCCCCACAGCTGGAGGGCTCAGTTAATGACATGGAGGAGAGAAGGTTGTTAGCCGAAATGTGTTATTAATGAGGAGATCTAACTAGGCAGGCCACTAAATCACTTAGCCTCACCCAGATCCCTGGGGAATAGTGTGTGGGGAGGGGTCAGGCCCTAAGAGGGCCTGCCAGGCTGCAGGGTGGACCTGGGCACAGAGGCTGCACAAGCCTCAAACAGCAGTGATGGGGGAGGGGGCCACTTGACTGAGCTCTAAGGACCCTAAAGCCTCAGTACCCGTGACTGTGGCTCCCCTCATTCAAAACCACTTTATAGACAGATAAAGGGAAAGCAAGCCATGAGAGTGGATAGCCCCGAATGTAGAACAAGAACTAAGACCAGCTCAGCTGGCCCATGGGTAGCAGTAAACACCCACAGAGTCAGAGTCAAGGTCACCAGACACTCTGTAAAGAGGACATCTGTGCATATGGGAAAGCGGATGGGTGGGGCCATCAGAGAAGGTTCACAAGCAATCAGGACCCAAGGAGCCAGCATCCCTCTCACTGCCACCTCTGAGCCCCAGGCCCGGAATCAAGCCACTGCTGAGAAAGGAATAGTGGCTGAGATGAACCTGCCAGGGCCTGGGTTGAGGCAGGAGGATCAGGAACCAAGTGCTAGACAGACATAGGTTGATCTTCTGGACCTTGGGTAGCTCTGCCCTTCTCAGGCCTATTTGCCCATCTAAGTGTGACCTTGTACATGTCAGGGGAAAGAAGGGAACCAGTGTTTCAACCAAAGGGTGAATCTGGGCCAGGCTTATAACCATGCCTTCTTGCCTGTGGGAATGTCTGTGCTGAATGACAGGAAGTCCCCTTCCCAATGCACCGCCACCCCAGGCCCTTTATTTCTCCACCTGTTTCTTTTCTGCTTTGAAAAGTTTTAAAGTCTCAAAAAATAGCCCACCTCCTTCTACCCTGGGATGTCCACCATGAGGCGCCAGGGTCACTGCCCCAAGGTTTCCATTGCTACAGCAATGATGGCCTCTGAGCTAGGGAGTGGTGGCTGTGGCCAGGCTGCTCTGCCATCGGGGCTGTTTCCTGATGAACCTTATAATGGGGATGACGGTGGGAACAGAGACCATAAGTGTCCTTCCCAGGGCATGGAGGCTCAGCGATCACCCTTCCCAGGGGACAGTCTCTTCCTCTTTGAAACTGAAATCATGTGGGACACTAAGCCTCCATGCCAGTCTCTTGATTTCTGCCCCTTCTGTGACTCTGCCCAAATTGCCATTACTACTGTGTTGGAACAGTGCCATGGCCTCTGGGACACCCCACTCACACATTTGTATCAATGGAGCCATCTTGGGCTAGATCCCAGGAGGAGTGAAGCACTGAGCCCACCGTGGTCCAGAAGCCTTTAACCCGTTCTCCTTCTCCCATCTGAGGCATCCTGGGTAAGCACCCAGTGTCACTGGGGTAGAGTCTGATCCCTTCATCTCCATGTCCAGAGCCAGCCAGTCTACTCTGGACTCATGATGACACCCAGCTGCAGACAGTGGCTCTGGCTCTCTTGTAAGTACGGTGACTAAGGATGACCCTGCTCAGAGTCCTGTCGAGTAAGAGGATGTGAAGGGGTGAACAGTACAGCAATGTCTGACCAGGCGGGGTAGGAGAAGTTGTCCCGCATGAGAGGCACCCAGATTCTGTCCCTGTGTTGGGAGATTCTGCCAGGTAGAGGGTGCAAGCCCTCTCACTGGAGCTGCCCTCCTCCTCTCCTAGCAGAAGGCTACAAGCTCACAGAAGGAGGGCAACACTGTGCAACTATTCACGTTAGTGAGGAATGGTGGACGGAATGCTCAGGACGGATCTCAGGGCACGGTACGAACTGGAAGGGCTATGGCAGGCAGAGGACCACGAAACAGGCCATGAGTGTCTGAAGGTGCAGTAGTCTGCAGCCTTGAGCTCCGAGATGCCTGTAGGGGTGGGGAACCACTGAGCCTACCCCACAGCCACATACAGCCAAGAAGGACAAGGAAAAAGGCAGGCTTCACCATGTAGCTCCAAACTAACTTTCTGGGCATAGGTGTGCTATCCTCACCCTCCAGATGTGAATCGAAGCTGCCCCTGGCTTATGGCCTAGCAGCAAATGTGGCCAGGAGGCAGAGATTCACCACTTTGCAGTGCCAAGGTGCCCGCAGTGCTCAAGGCATCAGCAACTTTGATAGGCTTTCATTTAACTTTCTCTTTATTATAATTACTTAGAAAACTATTAAATGTAGTTATTAATCATTGAGTAATTATTATCTGCTCTTGTATTAATTATCTGGCCACCGGGAATGTCACCAAGATTTAAGATTTTTAATTGTTAATAGTATTTCCCAAACACAAAAGAAATTTAGTGCAGTTCAGGTGAGGTGGGCCGGGGCCGCCTGGCTGCAGGGAGCCCTGCTTGTTTCCACATGAGTGAGGCCTCACCAGCACATTTTTGGCCTCAGCAGGGTTCTGAGGTAACTAAACTATAACTCCAGTCCCATCCTCTGAGCTTTAAGGCCCTCACCCCCAGCATTTTGCTGTGCTCAGGCACCCCCTGTAGGCCAGGGGGACAGAAAATGCCTGTCACAGGAGAGGAGCCGCCTATGGCCCTGCTGTTGCAGCTCAGCCTGGGCTTCCTGGAGTCCCCGGTGTCCCCAACAGTACAGACACTGCTTCCAGGGGCACCCCTCTCTATGTGCCACACTGTGCCAGCAGCTGATGGGCTGGGAAGCCCAGTGGGACATCCAGCATCAAGAAAAGACATTACATGGCAGTGGCCTATCACCACAGGGGGCCCAGCTACCTGCTCACTTCCCATGGTCCTCCTTGAGATGACTCAGAAAGGACCCCAATGACATCAATCCACAGCACTCTTGGTGGCTACCCATGGTGGCCTTGCCCTCTGGCCCCAATTGCTGTTTCACTCCCTAATATGAGAGCAAAGCCTGGGGCCAAGACAGCACTGGGGCTCTGAGTGACTTGCCTTGTGAGCGCAATGCAAGGAAGGGCTCAAGGGGTGACTTGGCCCCTCTCCCAGGAGCCCATCCTTCCAGAGAGAAGTGCTAAGCCCAGTGGAGGGTGCAGGCAGACAGAGTCTGAATCTCTGGTCAGTGACAGAAGCTGGGTCAGCATTTCTAGGCATGGTGGCACATGCTTATAATTCCAGCACTGAGGCAGGGGGATTGCAGCAAACTTGAGACCAGCCTCTACTACATAGTGAAGGCCTAGGCTAGTCTACACAGACCTGTCTCAAAAGAAAAGAGGAGGGGAAAGGAGGAGGGGGGGAGGAGGGGAAGGAGGAGGAGGGGGAGGAGGAGGGGGAGGGAGGGAGGGGGAGGAGGGAGGGGGGGGAGGAGGGGAAGGAAGAGGAGGGGAAGGAGGAGGGGGAGGAGGGAGGAGGGGGAAGAGGAGGGGAAGGAGGAGGAGGGGGAAGAGGGAGGGGGAAGGAGGAGGAGGGGGAAGAGGAGGGGAAGGAGGGGAGGGGGGAAGAGGAGGGGAAGGAGGAGGAGGGGGAAGGAGGAGGGGAAGGAGGAGGAGGGGGAGAGGAGGGAAGGAGGAGGAGGAGGAGGGGAGGAGGAGGGGGAGGAGGAGGGGGAGGAGGGGGAGGAGGGGAAGGAAGGAGGGGAGGAGGGGAGGAGGAGGGGAGGAGGAGGAGGAGGGGGGGAAGGAGGAGGAGGGGAGGAGGGAAGGAGGAGGGGGACGAGGGGAAGGAGGAGGGGGAGGAGAGGAAGGAGGAGGGGGAGGAGGAGAGGAAGGAGGAGGGGGAGGAGGGGAAAGAGGAGGGGAAGAGGAACTTGCTGGGCTGTTGAACTTGTTGCTGAGACAGTGGGAACATGGAAATGTCCCTCCAGATCGGTTCTGTCTTGTCCTTGCGCCTGCCCCGCAGTATCTGCTCCCACAAATGACTGTGTTAACTATCTTTCAACTGCAGCGTCATGGAGGCTTCCACACAGGAACAACAGCAAGCCTCAGACTCAGCATGGGCTTGTCAACATGGAAGCTGCGCTGGGGGAAGAAGGGATGGGCTCACACAACAATGAGTGATGGTAGATGGTGACAGCAAGATGGCGTGGAGACCTCGATGGCCGAGATAATAAGGGTGACGGTGGTGGTGGAGAAAATGCAGTGAGAGAGGTGGTGATATAATGGTCGGTGATCTGATGGTGAAGGCAATGACGACAGAGATGGTGGTGACAGGGTGATTATGATGAGTGGCATTGTAGTAGTGGTGGTAATTGTGGTGATTGTGGTGGTGGTGGTGACGATAGTAGTTGATAGTGTGGTGTGATGGTGGTGGCCATAGTGAAGATGGTGGTAATGATAGCTGGTGGTGTGATGGTGAATGTGATGATGATGGTAATCATGATGGTGATGGTGGCCATAGTGGTCATGACAATAATGACGGTGGTGGTGGTGATGATGGAGGTGGTGGTGGTGGAGGTGGTGGTGGGTGATGGTGGTGATTGTGGTGGTGGTGGTGGTGGTGGGGTGGTGCTGATGGAGGTGGTGGTGGTGGTGGTGGTGGTGGGTGGTGCTGATGGAGGTGGTGTGGTGGTGGTGGTGGTGCTGATGGAGGTGGTGGTGGTGGTGGTGGTGCTGATGGAGGTGGTGGTGGTGGTGGGTGGTGGTGGTGGTGATGGTGGTGATTGTGGTGGTGATGGTGGTGGTGGTGGTGGTGGTGGTGGTGGTGATGGTGGTGATTGTGGTGGTGGTGGTGGTGATGGTGGTGATTGTGGTGGTGGTGGTGGTGGTGGTGGTGATGGTGGTGGTGGTGATGGTGATGGTGGTGATTGTGGTGGTGGTGGTGGTGGTGGTGGTGGTGGTGGTGGTGGTGGTGGTGGTGGTGATGGTGGTGATTGTGGTGGTGGTGATGGTGGTGGTGGTGATTGTGGTGGTGGTGGTGGTGGTGGTGGTGGTGGTGGTGGTGGTGGTGGCGATAATGGTTGGTGGTTTGGTGATGGTGGTGATGGTGTGATGATGATGATGGTTGGTGATGTCATGGTGATGGTGGTTTGGGGATGGTTAGTGATGCCATGACTGGTGATGATGATAATGGAGGTGAGTTGCATGTGGTGGTGCATGAATTTAAGCCTAAAATTCAGGAGGCAGAGGCAGGTGGATCTCTGTGAGTTCGAGGCCAGTCTGGGCTACAGAGTGAGTTCCAGGACAGCCAGGGCTACACAGAGAGACTACATCTCAAAAAGAAAGTGATAGTGGAGGTGATGGAGGGAAAGATGGTGGTAGGGATGATGATGTGGTGATGATGTGGTGGAAGTGATGAAGGTTACATGTGGTACAGGTAATCACGTTCATGGCCACAGAAGTGATGGCAAAGACCCAGCACCCCAGACAAGCGCATCCTCCGCCTCCCAGAATGGCTGCTCCTGAAGGCAGGAAGAAGAGCTCTGACAGATCTTGACAGGGCAGTTAAGAGTATCTTGAGTTTAGAAAGAACATTTAATCTTGGTTAAAAATAAATAAGTGCAATTATTGGAAAGAGAAAACATAGGCTAGTGTTTGCCGCAGGGGAATGCAGAGTAATTACTCCAGGGAAGGTCCCTTCAGGACAGTGGGGGCCATCCCCCTTCTCCCTCCTTTTGGGTTCACTGGAAACTGATAATTAAAACTTTGGAGGGAGCCGGGCAGTGGTGGCGCACGCCTTTAATCCCAAAACTCAGGAGGCAGAGGCAAGGGGATCTCTGAGTTTGAGACCAGCCTGGGCTACAAATTGAGTTCCAGGACAGCCAAGACTACACAGGGAAACAGTGTCTCAAAGCAAAACAAACAAACACACACCCACATATACACACATACACACAGCACACACTCATACACACAACACACATACACATGCACACACACACATACACACACAACACACACACACACATACACACACACATACACACAAAACACACACACATAACACACACATACACACATACATACACACAAAACACACACATACATACACACAAAACACACACACATACACACACCACACACATACACATACCACACACATACATACACAAAAAACACATACACACACAAAACACACATACACACAACACACACACCTTTTGCAGGGCCTGGCAGAAGCAGCAGCATGGAGTGGCTTTGCCCAGGACCCCTAGAGTGCATTCTCCTTACATCCTTTAATGACAAGACACGTGCCCACAATGATGCCCATAGCAACTCACTCTGGCTCATCTGCACTATGACCCCAGATAAACCCTTCTGAGCCTGTGAAGTGGATGGTGACAGCATCTTCCCTGGGTTGGTGGGAAGTGACAGTGCCTGTGTCCCTGTGTCTCTATGTAGAAGGACATACCTGTCTTCCTTCCCCAGACCCTGATCCACAAACCCTGCTTACCTGCAGGTGGCTTTGCGTCCCCATGCCCTGTGGTAGGATGACAGCCAAAGCCAAAAGCCCTGAAAGCGGGATGGAGGCAGGGTCTGCTCCTGCTGGGCCCAATCTGGCAATGGTTTGAGGGAGCTGGAGTCAGAACAGCCTGGAGGCCAGGTACGGTTGCCCAGAAGGAGCTGTACGAAGTCCACCATCAGCCTAAGCCCCCAGGTTCTGCTGCAGCGTGTCCAGGGCTCTCCCCTGGATTCAGCTGGGTGATGTGCCTTCAGTTCCCAATGAGACCAAGCAGCACCATTAGCTTGGGCCTCAAATGTGTCTTCCTTGGTGTGCTCACTTAGCCTAGCTTCATCTCATCTCTCCCTGTGCATCCATTCTCCTCTCCTGGCTGCACTGATACCTCCTGTGGATGACCCAGGCTTGACCCCCAGGCAGCATAGGCCCAGCCTCAAAGAGTGCTTGCCTACCGCGTATGATGAGTGGCCTGGAGCGGCTGTTGTAATTAGTGGGAACGTGCCTCATTTGCCAGGGAGGAAAATCCCATCTTGGAAACACACATCGGATGCAAGTTCAATTTTACCCAAGGGGCCATAAAACCCCTTTTCCAATCACCTGGTACTGTTGGCTGCCAGCAATGTTAATCCTGGCCATGTTATTTAGAGCTGAGACATCACTTGGGGGAAAAAAAACAGGTCCAAGACCCTCCCCGAGGAGCCCCTGATTCTCCTGCAGAGGCCCCAAAGATAGATGATTGAAGTTCTCCAGAGAACTAGCTCACTAGCAAGTGGGGAGACTGAGAACCCGGATGGCGGCAGGGACCGCCATACATGAGGAACTGAGGTCCCATTTGCTTATAGACATTGCCTTCTGGTCCCTCATCACCTGCCTGCCCCATCCTCCCTCCAAGATCTACTATCTTCTGGCCTATCATTAGAAATCGTTTCCTTGATTACTGGGGTAACAATGAAAACACGTAATTGAATCTTCAAGAAATTACCATTTTCATCACTCGTGCCTAGTTCCTGAGATAAATTAAACATCTCTCTCATATTGCAAGCAGCTTCTGGAACATGAACGAGGGACGAATACTGCCCTTTATCATTGATACATACGGGCTTCAGTGAGAAGACGCTGCTGACTCCTGGGAGTCATAGGGTAGGTGTGTGGTGGGGTAACTGGCTTCTCAGCGGGCTGACTGGGCGAGGCTATGAGGGGGTAGGCTACCTTTTAGCCCATGCTCCCTCCAAAACACAAGGTTGAAGCCTCTAGACCAGCAGCTTTCTAGGAAATACGATCCAAGGAGCTGGAGGAAGCAAGGCTGAGGATCCAGGCAGAGACGGACAGCAGGTAGGGAGGCAGTACGCTGGAGAGGAGGACAGTGAGCAGGGTGTGTGAGAGCGGTGAGGAATGGGAACAGAAAAGGGAAGCCTAGAAGGTGGGAGAGGGACACATAGCATGGTGAGACCAGAATTCATCTTCTTTGGTTAAAGGCCCAGGGCCCACCTGGTCCACAGACATTTCAAAGTCAGGCAAGTGAGGCTCTGCTGAGGGTGCTCCCATGCAGGAGTGGCCAGGTGGACTGGGCTGTGTGTGAGAGAGAGGAAGTGGGGTGTGTGGCAGATGGAAGAAAAGTTTGCAGCCATGGTGGGCACTGTGCTGGGAGGTAAATTCCCCTGGCTCTTGCTGGCTGAGGGAGGGGAGACCGCTGGCCCCAGAGCTCAGGGATATGTTTTATGTACTTGCCTTCAGTGTTCAACAGAAGCAGCTTTAAACAGCGGGGCATAGAGAGGAGCCCCTGAAGAGACCAGAGTGGGGGAGGGCCAGTGCGTGGGCCGAAGAGTGGATCTCTGCATGACAAGAAGGGGGTGGGGGGCTCAAAGAGCAGCGTCCCATCTTGACCACCTAGGCAGACTCAGGGTCTAAGGCGAGAGTCACCAGGAGCTGAACTCTGGCTAGCAAGGCAGGACTTCCTCCTTTATAGTGGGCAGGTGGTCTTTGGTGGAACATGGGAAGTGAAATGGGGAATTACCACTGTGAGGGGCTGGAGGTGACACACCAGCCAGTGTGCCCCTCTCCATCACCCTCCCTCCCTTCTCGGTCCTCCCTCATCCTGAAAAATCCCTGTCACCCAAAGGCTTGCCTGGAGGCTCTGAAGGAGTCTCACGGTCAGACCGCAGTGTGCATCCCGTCTACTTCCGGCCACGGGAACCATGCTGAGGCAAGGGGCTACTACCGCGCCACTTCGCAGGGTTCACACATACTAGAGTCTATGAGACAAAACTGGGCTCACCAGCTCCGCTTCTGACTTGGACTCTGGAGCCCCATCCCAGGAAGGCTCTACGGAACGAGGTGGAGCCCTGCCCAGAGCCTGAAGCATCAGCCAAGCCAAGTCACCTGGGCTGAGAGGGCCACAGCTAAAAGTCCTGATGAAGGTCAGGAAAATGGCAGAGTAAGCTCTGAGCTCTACATTGAATTCCCTCCCCAAAGTCCTGTCCCCAGCACACAATTGAAGGTGTGTCCCCTCCAAGGACGTCAGATGCAGCCTCAGACACTGCTCACTCCAGGCTCCGAGTTCTCCACCCTAGACCAACCACAGAGTTGCAGCTTTCGGTGCCCATCCCCTGGTGGGTGGTCTCCACCCTCCTAGAAATTCGTGCTGCTCCTCAGGGAGAACAGCTTGGAGCCCCTGGGCCATTCCCAGCCAAGGTGTCAAAGATGTGGGACCAGCCTGAGCTTCTCTGACCACACAGCTGTGAGACTCCTTATCCCAGCTCTAACTGCCTGTAGCAGAGGAAGCCGATCCAGAGCTGCCCACAGGAGAGATGGAGGAACCCCTGCCCAGTGCTGAGAACATCCAGGGTCATTTACCTCAAAGGAAGCAGTGGGAAAGGAATACCCTCAAACCGGTGGCAGTTGTGACCACACGGCTACCCGTCATGGAAACCACAACTCAAGCCGGGGTGGAAGCTTTGCCCCTGCTCTGCCCTTCACTGGCAGAAGTCTCAGCCTGGGAGGATTCGCTCTTCCTCCACTTCTGCCCTGGGCTCTGGGCCCCAGGCACCCGTGCCTGGTCTGCAGGGTTGAGGTGCCATCTGGTGGCGAACATAAGAACTGCACACTACTCTTGCTCTGCCTGCCACCAGCATGGGAGGGCCAGGGGCCAGCTTTTGGCAGCTGAGATGGCCTCTCATTTGCCCGACTCCACATTAAGAGTCCTGGTGTCCAGATGCAGAAACAGGCCTTGGGAACCTGGCACTGTTGCCCGCACTGACAGGCTGGTACCCACCAGGAAGAGGACCGGTTAGGACAGAACAAGAGAGATGAGAACCCATATCCGGTCCCAGTGAGGTGAACTTGGTACTGACCACCAGGCAGTCCATTCATGCTGACATTCTGGACACCATTGTCCTTCTAGAAGTGACAAGAGAAGGGATCTGACTCTTTCTGGGTGGGACTCCTAAGTAAGGAGAAAGGTCCCCAGCCTGGGCAGGGACGGCATGTTTGGCTCACACCCAGCAACCTCCTGGAGCACAAGAACATGGTGGCCAGCATGTCACCGCCTCAACCTGGAATGATGGTAATCTGCTGGGGCTGTGTCATCCACAGGAGGGTTGTCTTTTCCATTCTTGTCTTTCTGATTCTTAAAGTTAAAAACATGAACGGTAGTGTCCAGAGAGTGACCACAGATGAGAGAGACAAATGGCCTGTCACTATGCACATCTTGAGAGCACAAAAGCCACACTGGGGACTGGGCAGCCCACGGGTGTACCTTTCCCTGCAAGAGCTTTAGCCTCTGAAATGGGGATCCCCAGAAGGACCTCAAGGACCCAGCCCACCAAGTGTCTTCTTTTTGGGGGATAAGACATAGAAAGAGGATCTCACTGTGCATCCTACATTGGCCTCACACTCATGGCAATCCTCCCGCATTAACCTCACACAATCCTGATACACACGAGTGTGAACCTGCATGCCTAATTCTAAGGCCCACACCATCATCCCGGGACCCAGCTCCCAGCTTGTTCTGCACCTGCCCACCGCAGACTGGGGAGGGCAGAGAAGGTCACACAGCTCTGAGAAGCACGTGTCTACCTTGCCAGGAACAGAGGCCTGACATCCGCTACCTTCTGGCCCTGGGATGATCACTTAGGCCACCTCATCCTTCATCTGCCCCTATGGTTATGAGTCTAAGGACACCTGGGAGATCCGAGGCCATGACTCAGAGCCACAGCCAAGTGTCACTCTGCATCTCTAATAGACAAAAGGAGAATTCATGCTTAGGCCACACCCTAGGTCCTGAGAAGAGGAGGTAAAAGGAGTGACCTGAGTCCCAAGTAAGAGAGGGCAATCCCAAGGCCTCTTCCAGGAATGTCTGGAAACCCCCAGGTCCATTCATCAGGGTCTGCCGGGATCCTCTAGTCCTACACAGGGTGCTCTGAGGCTGCAAGTGGAGAGGGTGGATCCGGGCCAGAAGCCAGGGTTAAAAGCACAGAGATGGGCCAGGCATGGTGATGTCCTTTAATCCCAGGACTTGGGAGGCAGAGACAGGTAGATCTCAAGTTCAGTCTGGTCTATAGAGGGAGTTCTAGGACAGCCAGGGCTACACAGAGAAATCTTGTCTTGAAAAAACCAAAAAACAGGGGTTGGGGATTTAGCTCAGTGGTAGAGTGCTTGTCTACCAAGCGCAAGGCATTGGGTTCGGTCCTCAGCTCTGAAAAAAAAGAAAGAAAAAGGAAGAAAGAAAGAAAAAAGAAAAACAACAACAAAAACAAACAAAGAAGTCCAAGAGATGGGAAGCACTCAGGGTGCGTCTGGCTCTGTGACTCTGAGTTTACTCAGGCCCTGAAATGAACATGGGACATGGAATGCCAAGGCCACAGTGAGTACGGTGAAATAGACCATGTGGCCCGTCTTCATCCCAGGCCAGCTGTAGGCAAGAAGCTGTGGACAGCACAGACTCTCACACACACATTTCTTTCCCCAGCATCCCCTAGGCACCACCAGCCAAGGAGGGGTGAGTATGTCTAAGTAGCTAGCCCCTTACCACCACTCCAGGCTCCTCAAGGCCATCCGGGTGTCATGGCAACATGGGCAGGAAGCGGCTGCCATGGCAACTGGTGTCCAGGGAAGTGTGCTGCCTAGCAACAGGGGCCAGGGCCACTCTAGCTCCTAACAACACACTCTAGTTTCCCACACTTTCTGTGTGGCTGTGAGTCTCTGCACCTATCCAGGACCCCTACCCAGTACAGACTCAGCCCTTCTGCCTGGAGCCAGGGCTTCACACAGACCCTCACCCCAACCCAACACACCAGTTTGCAGGTTGTTGAACACGTTAGCACAGCTGATGCTCTAAGCAGGAGCCAGCCATGCTGCAGACTGAGGATTCTTCTTTCCTTCTGGACTCCCCCACCTCCCAGGACGCTCTGGAGCTCAAGACCATACAAGGACCGTGAAGACAGAGAAGGCATCTTCAGGTCTGGCTCTGAGAGAATCCAGCCTTCCAGATAGGGCACAGCTCAAGCAAAGGTAAGGTGATCAGAGAAGGTGGGGTTCCAGGTTAAGGGAGGCACCCTAGGGTCTCAGATAGGAGTGCAGAAGAACATCTAAAGTGCCCTGAGTCCTTCCTCACGACTGCTCAGCAGCTGTAGCCCAACCTTAGCACCTGGAGTTGTGACCTGAGGAGCCTAGCCTACAGCCTCTGTGTGAGACTGCTCTAGTCATCCAGGACAGGAGTCCCTAAGGATCCTGAGCATCTCCTGGGCACTTAGCAGGCTGGAGACACAGAAGACAGGATGAAGCCACCACCAATGTCAGCTACTCAGGGCCTATGCTGGTGCTTCCCTTCACCCCTACCCACAGCCACCAAATGCCATCCAAGGGCCTTCCTAGCATATCCTGGTAGACCCCAGAGAGGAGCGGACAGGCAGAGGGCTTGGAAGACCTAGCACCCTCCAGGAAACTGAGTAGGCAGCTGCTGAGTAGTTTAGGACACACTGAGGCAACTCCAGGCCCTTCCCATTACACTATTGCCAGTCTCTGCCTGTTGCTATGGTGTATAGATGTGTCCCATCCCGGGAAAATGCAGAGCTCCTGCTAGTGTGGCCAGCTGGGCCAGCTCTGCCACCGGTCTCAGTGGCTTCTGCTGGGTGTCCGTTCCAGGTCTGCAAGACAGCAGGAGAGAGACCATCTATAAAGGGACCGCAGCAAACTGAAAACGGAATCAGAGCACTGGCTGGGGGCAAGCTTGTGCTCCAGTACTGAGTATGGCAACTGCTAACAGAACTTTCTAGGCAAACTCTCTGGGTCTTCATTCCAGACATCGGAGCTGGTACAGGGAGATGTGTGGCAAGACCCTCACTCTTCTTAGACCTGGACCATCCCTGTAGTTGAACAGAAAAGGCACCTATTAGCTTTCTCAACTCCCTCATAAACAGAGACCAAATATAAAGGAAAACAGAACCAACGAGCCATCAGGAGGAAAAAGAAAATGTAGGCTGCAAAAGATATTTTTCTCACCCAAAACCACTCTATTCTGAAAAGAGAACAGGATGCTCTGAAAAAAGGCGCTGCATCCAGGGGTTAGCAGCAACACCTCAGGAATCAAAAACACGACCACTGAAATTCAAAGGTTTTTTAATGAACCATCATGTGCTACTAACACTTTGGTCAACAACAGGCCACACGTGGTCCCATAAGAATGCATAATATTGAGGGCCGAGAGTGACTCAATCGTAGCTGCTTGCCTATCATGTGCAAAGGCCTGGGTTCCATCCCCATCACTGCTAAAAACTTTTGGTGGTATTGAAAAACTCCTATCAATTAATTATGCCGTAAGGCATCGTGACATAATGTAGCCCTCATGCTTGTAGTGGGAATGGTAAGAACACACCCACGGCTCTGCCAGTGGAATCGAGTGCAGTACACACGAGGTGCCGTGCCCAGCACTGCAAAACAGCAACAAACAGCTGTGGTCCTCCCTTATGCATGTGCCATGAGATGTTTTGTTATTTTAGTGTGTTTGTGTTTGTGTTTGCCTGATAAAGGACTGGCTGTGAAACACAGCTGAGTTCATGGGAGTCTCTGACACCTAGTGCTCAGTTTTCCCTTCTGTGCTTTTCCTCAGCCTCACACCGCTCCATTCAAAACAATGCAACGGGCGATGGGTTCTTCACGCCCAGCTTCCACACGGCCCAGGTGTGTAGGAAATGGCACCGTCTAGGCTTACACTTTAGAACACCAAATCACTTACTGGCAAGTTCCTCAGAATGCACCCCACCATTAAACGACACGTGACCGCATATAGTGTGAGAGAGAAGGGTCTGAAGCTCTGTCAGTAAGGAGCTTGCCGCTGAGGCCTGAGGCCTGAGGCCCGAGTCGGACCCCTAGGAGCCCTGGAAAAGGGCAGGTGTGGTGGCACACACTGTAATCCCAGTGCAGTACGGCTGAGATGGGCAGATCTGGCCAGATCTGACTGGCCAGCTAGCTTGGTGTAGCCTGGTCTAATCAGACTGCTCCAGGCCCCATCGAGAGACTCTGAAACAAAACAACAACAAAAATACTTCATGGACACAAGGCATGTACACAATGAACATGCAAGCAGGCAAAACACACATACACACAAAATACAAATAAATAAATCACACACGTGCATGTACACAAAAAATAAATATTTATTTTAAAGTAAGGGAGAGTTAAGACCTGAAGAATTTGACATACAAATATTAAAGATATACAGGAGAGACCCAACACCTGGGAGTTCCAACGAAGTGGGGAACAGAAGAGACTTAAATCAATGAGATATTACACCCCAAGATGGAACATCCATGGGGCAGCAGAGATGGCTCAGTAGTTAAAAGCAGTTCCTGCTCTTGCAGAGGACCTGACTTCAGTTCCCAGTACCCACAGCAGGTGGCTCACAATCACCTGTAGCTCAAGTTTCATGGGATCCAGTGCTATCTTCTGGCCCCCAAGTGCATGCACACATGTGCATATACACATACACACAAAGATACACATGATACATACAAATAAAAATATATTAACTATTAAAAATGAAAAAACAGTTGGGTGGTGGTGGCACATGCCTTTAATCCCAGCACTCAGGAGGCAGAGGTAGGTGGATCTCTGAGTTCGAGGCCAGCCTGGTCTACAGTGGGAGTTTCAGGACAGGCTCCAAAGCTACACAGAGAAACCCTGTTTCAGGAAAACAAAAAAAAAAAGAAAAAAGAAAAAAAGAAAAGCAAAAACAAAACAGCTAGGCTGGGAGAAGCTCAGGGATGGGAATGGCTACCCTGTACGCACAAGACCCCAGATTGCCTCCCCAGCACTGCCAATAAACAAAACATGCAACTTGGCCACCAAGCACCCAGAACTATGAGCAGCAAGACATCCGTCAGCATGGAACGTCGGGGCCTCTGGGGTCAGAAAGGGCTGTCAAGCAGAGAACATCCTCAGACTGGCTTTCCAGCCTGACCTCGGGACGGGTAAGACGACACTAGACTCATGTGGTGTCATGTCAGCTGTACCCACTCTTAAACAGACACGAGCGTGATTTAACCTGGGCTCAGAAGCAGGTCATTGGCAACCTGACTGGACCTGAGGGCATAATCAAAGGGGTGGGGTCTTGATGGTCTTACCCGTCCACCTTTAGTCAGCTGGATCCTGACAGGGCCACGTAGCAGAGGGGCTTGAACTTGGGTGGTCACACTTGATCTCTCCCAGGGCAGTTTTTCCTCGAGTCAGCCTTCTGAGACTGAACAGGCACCATGAACACTCCTCCATACACAGAGGGAATGTACAGAGGGAACACATCGTTGCAGGGGCCTCGGAGATAGTGAGAACAGGCCTGGGGCAGGGGTGGACCACTAGCCTCGCTTCTGCCCCAGCCCATTGTGACCTCCCTGGCTGTACCCAGGCCTTTGTGACTGTCACCCTGGGTAGACTTGTGAGCCAGGGTGACATCTAAAGTGCCCTCAAAGAGAGTGGCAGGTCAGCCAGGCCAGAGCCTGGACCTGGGGTCAGAAAGGGGTCACAGGGAGGAATGGAGGGGCCAAACCCCCTGGGGCCCTGCGGACACTCTCATCCCCAGTGTCCCCCAGCCCCAGTTTCAAGCAGTCATGGAGGATGCCTGGATCAGCCCTGTCAGGGATATGTAAGGTGGCCCTGTCTGGTCCCCCATCAGTCCACTCAGTCACTAGAGTCTTCCAGACCTTTCCCTGCTCCAGGGACAGGGGGTGGGGGACCCAGAGTGGGAGGAGTGGCACCTGGGATGTTTCTGTCAAGTGAAGAAGCAGAGATGCCGAGGCAGAGAGCTCAAGAGCCAGCAGGGTCCAGACACGAAGTGGAGGCTGAGGTAGAGTGGGGCTGGCCCCTGCATCCAGGGCATGAACAGGTGCCACATAGGCAGGCAGCATCCCCCACCTCAGGACCCAGGCCCTGCCCATGTCCAACCATGCCTCCCGGAGGTGGGGCCACAGCCTCACCCAGGACAGCTCCCACGAAACTCCAGAGTGGGACACTGGGATCTGCAGAGCAGTCCTTTCTACAGCTGGAGCAGGAGAACTACAGCCTGGTGAGTGCATCCCATGGGCCAACGGGCACTCCCTGCTCCTCAGAGCTCTTGCCCAAGCTCACCTGCCTCGGCTTCCTGCCTAAGAAGCAACCAGGACAGGTGACCCCCCTCTTTGTGTCCCTTAACCCCAGAAAAGGCAAAACCAGGACCTTCGGGAGCAGCTGGGGGCCATCCTGGGGCCAGGGCAGCAGTTCCTTCCTCTGTGTGCCGAGCACTCAAGCTGCACAGCCCTGGCCTGGGTAAGAGGGAATGCGCAGCCCTGGACCCCTGCAGCAGCACCTCGAGCTGTCCACAGGCTTGGGCATGACCTGGGGGCTTTCCCACAGTCCCCTGAGTCTGCCAGCACCCGGCCCCTGGAAGACAGGGCACCTGTGCAGCTGCCGCAGCAGCAGGAGCTCTGCCGGGGGCAAGAGTCCTTTGTGCGGCAGTCCCAGGTGGGCCCCGGGGAAGAGGGGCATGGCCTGGGGAGCAGGAAGCAGGCTCTTGTGCCCACACTGCTCCTCCCCACCCAGAGTGAGCTGCAACAGATCCGACTGTCCTTTGAGAGGAAGAAGATGGCCATTACTGAGGTGCCTGCTTGGCTGGTGGTGGGAGGGAGCCCCTGCTGTACCCTTGAGTGTGATGCAGGCCCCCATTCCCTGCCCCCAGGTGTGGGACGGTGTGGCTGAGGTACACATGGCTCTGAACAACCAGGCTACTGGGCTCCTGGTAGGTCATCAAAGGGCCGTGGTAGGGATGACAGCCACGAAAGGCTGTGGGTATGGCACAGTGGAGGGGCAGAGGGCCAGCTTCATCTCCCCTGCCTCCTAGAACCTCAAGAAGGATATCCGGGGTGTGCTAGATCAGATGGAAGACATTCAGCTGGAGATTCTGGGGTGATGCGGGGAACCCGGGCTGAACCAGGTCGGGATGGGGTGGACCCTTCTCGCATCTCCAGCCCCACAGAAGAGGTGGTGCCAGGGTGGGGGTGAGGGCTGCATGGTCCTCACAGAGTGATTCCCCCAGGGAGAGGGCCCATTGCCGCACTCAGGCTAGGAAGCAGCAGCAGCAGATGTCATGCATGGAGGTAAGTCCTCCCTGCTCCCTTCTGATTCCAGAGTCCCCACCCAGGCTACAGCTAGGGAGTCTTGAGAAGTGGACTACAGGGGCCAGGTCTCAGGACTAGAACCCAGTGGTGGCAAAAGACTATCCTTGGGAAGGGAGAGAGGAAGGAGCTCAGCTGGTTGAGCCCCAGTGGAGTCCGTATATATTGTGGGCACCTCAGGGCTAGGGTCCTGCCCTTCCCCAAGGCCCCCAAGATACTGAGAACAGGCTCTGACCCAGCCCCCTCCCCAACAGAAAGAGAGGCCACAGCTGGGATGTTCCGAGGGCCTGAAGAGCCAGCTCTGGTAGGTCACTTTCTGGGCAGAGCCCAGTCCCCCCAGGATCATCCCCATGGGCATTCCCTACCCCTTAATTGCCACCGCCTGCAGGCTGCTGGCCTTGAGGCTGCTGCTGGGTGCTCTGCTGGCCTGCACAGCGGCCTACGTGTACGTGGTGGACCCCGCACCTTTCGAGGGGCTGGTGCCACCCCTGCTGAGCCGAGCCGCCGTCTGGAAGCTCAGGGCCCTACTGGGTCCCTTCTTGCGCCTCGAGGTAGACGACTTCCTGCCTTTCTAGGCCAGAGGCACAGAGGCCCCAGAAAGGAGGCCAGGTGGCTGGTGCTGCCCCTGGGGCCCAGTGGCTTTAACTGGTTCCTGCCTGCCTACAGCACTGCTGCAGAGTCCCTACCAGGAGCGGCAGAGAAGGGTGGAGGAGGGGCTTGTCCCGAGGGCTGGGCCTGCAGCTGGACATACAGTCATGACACACTTTGCATGTAAGCTTGTTTCCATGGAAACTGGGGTTTTGGGGGGAAGAGGTTTGGGAACTCTCTGAAGGCACTGTTGGTCTGGTAGTTGGGGTGTGGTGTTGGGGCCCCTGCCTCAGATCCCAGTCTTGGCTCCTGTCTGCCCTCAAAGGTTTTCCTCCATAAAGGCCCCCTGGAGCATGTGGAGTGTCAGGATGGTCTTCCCTAAAAGGCTACAGCTGGCAATTACGGGAGTCCTTGGGGCTCACCTCCTGGATGAGGTCCTCCTGGGGACCTCAGAAGTCAGAGCCCTGAATCTGCTGACCCACCCACCCCATCTTGTCAACCCTGCCAGGGCTATCAACCCCTCACCCCAAGGTCCCTGTCAGTTCAGCCCCCTGGCACTGTCCAAGGCTAAAGTAAGGGGGTTCACATTGCTGGATAGTGCCACGGAGGTAAACACAAAAAAATTTATTAGGGTAGTTGAGGGAGAAAATCTTGTAGAACAGAAGAGTTTTGTGGACTCTGTGTCCCCAAATGGGAGACAGAGCTGCTGCCCAGAGTGCACCCAGGACAGGGCCCCTGTGCAAAAGGGGGGGTTGTCAGGGTTCGGTTCTGCCCTTCTAGAGGCATCCAGGCCTGTGGGCTGGGGTGTTCCCAGAGCATCACCCCTGAATACAGAAGGCCCAGGGGGGGTCAGAACAGGCAAGAGGCAGAGGTGGATGGGCCAAGTCTGTGGCCCATCAGGCTGGCTGACAGCTCCAGGACTTTAAGGCATCTGTTCGTGTGCTTGGGGTGGAGTGGAGGGGTGCAGTAGCCTGCAATGACCTGAGACCCCCACCCCAGCCCAACCCACAGAGGCCTGGGCTCCCCAGAGGAGTGGCTTAAAGTGCTTGGAAGGGATAGGGAGGCTGGGGTGAACGTCATGCTGGTTCCCAGTAGCTCTGGGGCCACCCCCAGTGGGGCACTGGACCCCTGCAGCAGATGGGGGGACTTCCTGAGGTCACCTGGACACAGGGGCATGGGCCCTGGTAGACTGATCAGTCAGATGTGGCTGGTTGATAGGGAATGGACAGGGATCCTGGGCCACATCCAGCCCCACTATGAGCTCTACAGCAGCCTGGTCTTCTGCATCTCCAGCAGGTTGTTCATGGCCCTAGAGCCACCTACTGGTGTCCTGCTAGGGACCTGAGAGGCTGGGGAAAAGGCTGGATGCAGCGGAGTGTAGCCGACAAATGGTCCCACGGGGGGGGCGCCCCAGCGGCCACGCTCCAGGGGGCCCGCAGCGGCGGGTGATCCTCGGGATGGCCGAGGTGGCACAGGTGCAGGCCAGGAGTCCCCCTAGGAGGGCCACGCCACCCCCATCCACGACTACAGGTGCCAATTCGCCCCCTGCGGGCCGATGTCCATGAGAGAGAAGCAGAAAGGTGGAGGTCAGCTGGGGTACAGCTATGGGGCCCTAGGCTCTGGACACCTCCCCAAGATACTGGACCTAGCCCAGCCCTCTCCAGCCCTGCTCTGAGCCCTAGCTCAGGAAAATGTGGCTTCCTGGCACTCTGTAATCCCTCCCTTGGCATATAGCACAGAAGAGTGATTTCTAGAAAGTACAGTAACTTCTGTAGGGCTCTCAGCCAGGTGTTGGCCCCATGTGCACCCTCCAATGCACCTGCCTCGGAGTCCCAGGAGGCAGCTGTGGTCCTAGCCTGTCACCACAAACCCTGCTGTCCGACATGACACAGACTCGCCAGCCGAAGGCCAATTACCAACTGGCCTGACTTGGCACGTCATCAGAAACGTACAAGAGGAATGTGCCGTCCCGTGCCAGCTGGCACCCCTTTCCTGACACCCTCCCCTGCATCCACAGCCGTAGCCTTTGCCCAAGGAAAGGATCAAAATGATTTTTCCTTTTTTTAATAAAATTATAGATATATAGATGTAAATATAAAAACGTAAAACAGACAATGCAAGCGGACACTGCCATGTGCTTACTCGGGTCCCTGGTGCCAGGGGGAGAACTGACCCGCCCTGATATGCTTTCCAGTGGCACTGGCCAAGCCAATGCTGGGAACTCTGTATGCTTTGGGTGAGGACTCTCCAGTTTGGCAGGGTAGGCCTGAGAGTGAGTGAGGGGCTCCAGGCCCCACCAGTCCCTGGGGCAGCATCTGCCCCCCTGCCCCCCGCTCTGGCCTACCATCCTCCCATCACCTCCCACAAGAGCATAAAGCAGAAGTTAAGGCTTTGATGAAAGAACAGTGGCAGCCGAGCGCTAGGACATCGGACGAGGCACGGCAGCACAGCATACAGACATGGACCACCAGCCAGGCAAGACAGAACACAGGGAGCTAGGACCCTGCTACAGCTGGATTATCTGTCCATCCATCCATCCCAACCCAGAGCAGGTCAGGGTTACACTCCTTGCAAAGCATAGGCCTTGCCAAGCAGCAAGCTACCAGCTAGGTCAGTGAAAGGCCATGTATTAGGAGCAGCTGGGAGCACAGGGCTAGAGCAACCCATCCAGAAAGGAGAGAGTGGGCCCGTGGGACTGCTGGGGACTGGCCTTGGGAAATGAGGGCAATAGGGTGCAGGGCTGAGACTGGCTGATGGAGGAGGCGGTCCAGGTCCCCATCACAGCCCACAGCCTTGGATCCATCTGCCCCATGAGTAGATAAGTTGACGAATAGGCAGAGGCCGGAGCACAAGCTTGTGGAGGCAGGGCTTTCTTTCCTGTTGATGTGTCCACACCAGGCTTGGGTAGCCTCCTCTCCCTGGGGCAGAGAAGTTGATGGGGGTGGGGGAGCTACTGTGGGGATCCTGGTCCCCGTGGAATCACAGCAGATGAGTGGTGCTCAGTTCTTACACCGAGATTTCGTACGTAGTCCCACCCACGCCGGACACCTTCTTAACCAGCGTGTGCCGGGCAGGGCTGGCGTTGGGCCCCATGGGGCTGGCAGCAGGCCCCAGACGGGCCATGCCCGGGGACTGCCCGTTAAGCTTACTTGGGGGGGTCTTCAGCTGAGGGTGATCCCTGCATCAAAACATGCACACACAGTGAACACAGGACAATGGGCAGTAGGACACATGCAGATGTGGACCCTGGGCAGTCCTCTCCCTTAGAGGGCTGTGCTATCACAGGACAGACAGATATTGCCAGAACTGCCGTCATCCTCATGGGTACCTTGATCTCTCCCAGTTGAATCAGCCAAAGAGCAGCTAGCCCGAGTCTTTGGGCCCTCACCTGTCCACGGGGCTTGAAGTTGGGAAGCCCAGTAGTGGACTCCCAGCTCTTTCCCCACTGTCTCTCAGGAAGATGAGGGCAGCACTGCCCTCTGACCTGTCTAGAGCTGACGAGTGTCCCCGCTGGTCTCCCCACCTCACCTCTCCCAGGAAAACCAAAGAGCTCCTGCACAGGAGAGGTACCCTATGGGTCCCACACAGGGTCTCCTCTCAGGACTCACCAGAGACCAAAACAATGAAACCAATGCTCAGGTGCCTGGGTCCCACCTTCCCTTCCCCATTTTTAAGCATGGAGGCCCCTTGCTTTCTGGGGCTGCATGCTCAAGTGCGTATCAGGTGTGATGAGGCAATACCCCTCAGTCTTAGCATGCTGAGCACATGTCAAGGCCAGGGGAGGACCATGTGCCTGGGAAGGGAGGAGTCCACAGATCCATGTGTGGCTGGCTCTAGGGAGGGCCCTGGGCCAAGTCTGTGCTGGCTCAGCATGCAAATGTGTCTGTTCCCACATGCATCATGTACCCAGAGCCAGACCTTCCACAACAGGGTAACTAGGGGCCTTGAAGGTAAGGTAAAGCCCACCCACCTTGCACTGTCCCTGTAGACAACCGTGGGTCTCCAGGTTGAGCTGGGAGAACCAGGTCATGAGGGGCCCTGCACAGACAAACCCATCTACACTTCTGCGCACCCACCTCTGCATAGCCAGTGAGGGTGGCCGGTCCGGGAGGTCCGTATGGATGAAGGCGACAGCCTTGGAGCCCGTGTAAGAAGGAGATCGGGGAGTGCCTGGTGGGGAAGGCAGGCCCTGCCGGGCAGGTGACCTGTGTGAACCACTGCCAGGCCGGGGTCCTGGGGCATTGTTGTTGGCTTGGTCAGCCTGCAGGGAGGAAGAAGATGTCCGAGGTGCCCGACTCATGGAGCTTGATAGTGAGGACAATGACGTCTGCAGGGCAGGATTGCGGGCACCACCGAAGCCAGGACCAGCCACGAGGTCATCCCTGGAGCCATAGCGCAGCACAGAGCCACAGGGACCTTCCGATAACACACTGGCCTGTTGCAGGCTGTAGGAGCTGGGTGTGTCATAGACACCAGAGTCGCCAAAGAGTGAGTCAGTCTGGGAGCGCAGCAGCCGTTCACGCTCTTCCCTGTCCTTGCGCTCCTGGATAGAGGCCATGATGGTCCGAGACAGGTTGTCATAGCGCACAGGAGAGGGTTCCCTAGGCCGGGGACCCAGCACAGGGCTGAAGCTGCGGGGTGGGGGCCGTGGTGGATCTGATGGCCCAGGGTGCAGGTAGGGTGAATGGTAGCTGGCCATGCCAACAGAAGGGTGTGTGGGGCATGCGTGGCCACCGGGTGAGCCAGGGTTAAGGAGGCTGTCATAGGACAGGCTGCCATTTCGGTTGGGCAGTGCATGAGGGGCAAAGAGACCACGGTGAGGTGTGGGGGGCCCACCTTCAGAATGCAGTGGCTGTAGGGTCATGTGGTCCCCACCCCGCCGGCTGGCAGCCTTGAGACTCAGGGAGCGTAAGGCACCTGAGAAGGCATCCGTGGCATTGAGGGGTGGGGAAGGGGGATAGGTAGGGTGCAGACCACCAGGCCCATGGTCTGGGAGATCCAGGCTGGGCTCGGACACAAAGTCTAGACTGTGGGTGCTGTCATCTGCCAGAGTGAGGGAGTCAGGGCCTGAGACCTGTAGGAGGACAGGGTGCTCTCACCACTGGCCACCCTCACCCCTTACCTGACCCTAGAGCACCAAGAACTCTGAGGCTGTGCTTCGATACACCAGCCATGGAAGCAAGGGCCACTAACACAACCTGCAGAACAAAAGGTTCCCGTCCCTGCCCCACAGCCACCCACTATGGATGGAATTTGGAACAGAAGACTCAGTACCACGTTCCTAGAGTTTGTCTCCCAAGGAGAGGTGGTGTGGAGCTTGCCTCTACCTACAATCACCAAGACAGGCTACACGGACCCTTTCTAAGGCAACCAAGGGGATAGTGTAAGGCCAGACAGCTGGTTTCTCTAGATACACAGGTCTGTGGTCCTGGATCTCTCTAACCTAGAGAGCCATAGCACAGGCAGAGGGCTTCTGTAGTCACTGTGACTAGGGCTGAACCACGAGCCCTCAAATTCCAAAGCCTGAAGGAGTAATATTGTCCTGGTATACTCAGGCAGCCTATGGATTCCTTTGGGGGGCACAGATCAGTCACAGGAAGGTGGTGGCACAGGAAAGGCATCTGAAGCCCATCACTCCAACCTACACAACCCTCCTGCTGGGCAACAGGGCTTACTACATTGCCCCTAGAACAGACCCTCACCCATAGGGGCCCAGGCTCACAATCTCACTCAATGGACCAGATAAGGAGAACCCCAGGGTACAGCTGGTCTAGATGTGTGGGACTCTTAGGCAACCTCTAGAGGAATGGCAGCCTTGGGGACACCACAGGCTGCTCCATGCTGCTGACTATTCCAGTGGCAGACAAAGGAAGTACTTAACTCAGGAAAAGAAATGTGCTTTCTCAAACAAACCTTCGATTCTTCTGAGGGCTTCCCATGGGTCTTACAGAATGACTAATGGTGGAATTCCAGACATCCTAACTACTAGAGGGCAAAGCTGCCCACCTGGTCCATGGGCAATGCCAATGGAGAAAAAGATATGCCAGGCCAGGACGATCTCACATGCTCCCCTCTCCAAGGGACCCCAGCTCAACATGCCCACAGGATGGAGTCCTGCTAGACAACTCTGTGACAAGGACGGCCTTGTCAGGAGCACAAGAGGACAGGGACAGGACACCAGGGCCAAATAACGCTCTCTCCAGGGACAGACCATTCCCAGGGGCAGGTTCTTCCCAGGTATGGGGCCTTCCCAGAGGTAGGGCTATCTCCAGAGTTGGGCCCTTCCCAGAGGCAGAGCCTGGACTTACCTGCTCACTGGGTCCACAAAAGGGTGTCTTGGGACCAGTGGAGAAAGCTGGCCGGAACTTATACATGGCAGGTGTTGGGGGGCTGGTCCTCTGTACTGATAGGGCACTCTCTGGGAAGAGGGATCACCGTCACGGGGAAGTCACACAAGGGTCAGTCCATCTCCCCTTCCTCAGCTGCCCTCCACCTCACCAGCACTGCCAGGTCTTGGGGTCTTCAGATCTCTTCCAAAGGTGCCAGCTTCTATCTTGGGGGGCAGTGGAGGTCCAAGGTCCAGGGGCTTCTCATCCAGCTGGTCTAGACTGCCCTTGGACTAGCGAAGAGGGAGCAGCGATGGGTGAAGTGTGGTTTTGATTTTTTTCCTTTTTTTTTTTTCCTTCGGTTTTTCGAGACAGGGTTTCTCTGTGTAATTTTTGGAGCCTGTCCTGGATCTCACTCTGTAGACCAGGCTGGCCTCGAACTCACAGAGATCCGCCTGACTCTGCCTCCTGAGTGCTGGGATTAAAGGCGTGCGCCACCACTGCCTGGCTCTTTTTTTTTTTTCAAGACAGGGTTTCTCTCTGTAGACCAAGATGTCCTCGAACTCACAGAGATCCACCTGCTTTCGCCTCCCCAGTGCTGGGATTAAAGGCATGCACCATCACGCCTAGCTTGAAGTTTAGGTCTTTTTAATAGTATCTTCCTGACACATGCACAAACTTGCCCAGTTTCTCTACCTCTTCTCCCTGTCCCCACCCATACACCCCACAGCCCCACTCTCAGCCTCCTTACTGTTCCAGTCCAGACCCCCACCTTGCTGCGGCCAGATTTCAGCCCATTGTCGCTAAGTTTGACCTTGAGGGGCACAGCTCGATCCAGGAGCTCAGGCCTCAGGAAGGGTGGCTTTAGGCTCACTGAGAGCGGCATCCTAGGGGACTCCACCACATACCTGTACCAGGGCAAAGAGGTCAGTGGCCAGACAAGTAGGCCTGGACAAACAAGGCGAGGCCAACCCCACCTGTCCAGTGCAGAAAGGAACCAGGCTGAGGGTCTGAGGCTGCCCACCCCACACCCAGAACAGGCCTCCTTGTCCCCCTGCCCAGGCCGGGCCTCACCGGGGCGCCAGGGGACTGCATAACACGTGCTCCACGTTCCCATAGCAGCCTCGGGTGAAGGGATTCACACCCCCGCGGAACTTCCCAGTCACCTGTGGACATGGGACCCCTCAGCCAGCCTGGCCACCCAGGACAGGCAGGGAGACAGGCAAAGGTAGATGAGGTCCTTAAAAGTGGTCTTCATGGGCAGCAGTGTGGGCACAGTGGGCCCAGCAGTGCCCTATACCTGGGTTATCTTTGCCCGCCCTCGCAGGAAGTTAAAGCGTTTCCAGGCCTTGAGTTGGTGACTGCGATGTTCACGGGTGGCAAGCGTTCGAGGGATGGGTAGCTGTGGCCCACACCCTGAGCCCTCCTCCCACAGCTGCCTAAGTAACCTCACGTGAGGGTTCCTGAGGCCCAGCCCTCAGGGTGTGCACCTGCTCATTGGTGGTGCGGCCCCGCGTGACCAGTACCACGTGGAAGCCAGTGAGGCCGATGACAGGAATGAAGAAAAGGCCAGCCACACACATGACAGCCATGCTGGCCCGTTAAGGTCAACAGCTGAGGCAAGAGCATGGGAGCCCACCCCACTCCAGTGACACCGTTCTGTGGTCCCCTCTCGCCTAAGCAGTGACTCTTCTGCTGACCCCCCAGGACACACTGCTGACCCCCCAGGACACACTGCCTTGGGCTGGACCGTGTGAGGATCAAGGATACGTGATGGTGGTGTGGGCAGCTCCCAGCCCCTCTGAATGGTTGAGCACGTAGACCAGGCCGAAGGCCACCACACCCACCATGTGTGCACTGAGTGACAGCAGGAACAGGAAGAAGTAGCGGTAGTTGCGACGTCCAATGCAGTTGTTGACCCAGGGGCAGTGGTGGTCAAAGTCCTGGCAGGGGCAGGGTGTCAGAAGGCGTGAAGGGTAGGGACTGGGCACAGGGCCTGGTGGGGAAGGGCAGGGCGGTCACCTCCACACAGTTGTCACAGACACTGCAGTGTGAGCAGCGGGGTGGACGGTAGAAGTGGCATGTGGCACACCACTTCATGCGGACCTGGATGCCCCGCACATCCACGTTCTTGTACAGTGGGGCCCGGAAGTCATCCTCCTTGTCCTCGTCCTCGTCCGCTGAACATCAGGAGCCCAGTAGGGTGGCAAGAGTATAGGAAGGTGAGTTTCCTAGCAGGAGAGGACCTCTCTAATCTCTGCCCAGCCCACCTACTGGGAATCCCAAATCATCCACTCACACTCTAGTGAGAAGAAGCAGACGAGCTGCCCTCCACAGGGCCCTACCTCGGGGGAAGACTCCTGGGTCCATGAAGGTGGCCATACTGAAGTTGGCCAGGACAAAGAGGAAGAGGATGCCATTGTAGACAGGAATAGCTGGAGACACCGCTCTTGTCAACCATGGGCACCTGCAATGGACAATGGGCAGAGAGCTGGGGCTGGGGGATGAGGGAGGAAGGTCAGGGTTATAAGGCGCAGCCACAGGTATGCATCTGGGCCCACCAGGCCGCCAGCAGGGCCACTGGCAGTCAGTCACACAAGCAGATCTTAGCCCATCGCTCCTCCTTGGCTGTCTCCACCATGCCCAGTGTAAGTTCCTTGGGCTAGCTCTGACCCTGGCAGCCCCCAGAGCCACGTCTGGAACACAATTCACAGCTGAGAACATACCTTGGAGAGGACCACCAGCCTAGGGCCACAGCATTGGGGTGGCCACAGAGCTAAGCCAACCCAAATGCAACTTGCCCAGGCTGCCATACTCCTAAGAGACCCAGACAGGAACTGAGAACTCCTGAGGCCAGCAGGCTACCCAGCAGCTTGAGTCAGGCCATGCCAGAGCTGTCTCTGGCTCTTCAGCAGGGGTGCTTTCTGAGGTGTGGAGAGCCGCAGGCCCGCTGCAGCCAGTGCCTGTGGGACAGCCTCCTTTACTGGCAGGACACAGCCCCCAGTCCTGGCAGTCCCTTCTTTTGGGTTTGCCACCCTGTTTGCACAGGAGACCTACAAACCCTGGAGAAGCTCATGCCCCTACCCGTCCCATCTCTCACCATCCCACAGCACTCAGAGCCAATGCTGCCGCCTCTTCCAGGAAGCCTTCCAGAAGGCCCCTCTCCGTCGCATCTCTGCAGTGGCTTTGCACATCTCCCTCAAACACACCTGCCTCGGCCCTGATGGGGCTTGACCAGACTCCTCTCCACAGTGACATGCCAGGTCTTCACACACGCACGCACGCACGCATGCACACCCGTCCTGACCCTGCAGTGGTTACTGAAGTCCACCTGCTAGGTTCAAGAAGCTCTTCTGGCCTCAGCCTCCCAGTGTTTCCTTCGAGTCACTGGCTGCCGAGAAGGGTGGTGGGAACACACAGGGCTTGACTCTCTTGCCTGTGCTTGGTCCTCTGCGGAGCCAGGCCAGTGGGGATTCCCTCACGGTTGTCCTAACCACAAGACGGAGTGATGGTGGCTGTCTGCAGGGCCTGCAGTTACCCGCCACCGAGTGCACAGTCCACACTGTGCGCCCACGCCTGCCTTGGCCAGGAGCCAGGCCCGCCGCCCCAGCAACCACCTCCATGGCAGCAGAACTATTTTTAGTGGGAAGCAAGAGGCTATTTAAAGCTCCTGCTTCCCACGGCAGCACCCTCTATGGGTCCACCAGCCACGACACCCCATCTTCTTCCCTGGGCCAGCATGGACATATATACAGCATGACAACACGGGCCACAGCCACTGGTGTCCAGCAGGAGGTCACACCAACCTGTCAGCCTGGAGTGTTCACCTCTCACCTCTCTGTATTTCCCATCCCTGACTGAAACACAGATGGCATTAAAACACGTCTGTGACCTCCAATACATGCTGTTCAGCAAAGCAATGGTGGCCCCCTAAGGTATGGCCAGCTCAGCAGTGAAGAGCTCAGCAGGCAGGGGAGACACCCCTGAGAGAAGCAGTCGGGCCTGCTGGGACAGAGTCCTCTCCAGCTTGAGTTGGGTAGAACACACCAGCTCCCCCCAATGGATGATGGGAGGGGCTGGTTCCACACTGATACATAGTAAAAATTCAGACCCCATATTAAAAAGTCAGCAGTATAGCATGAAACCCTAGTGGCACCTGCGGAAGTGGTGAGGGGTCCCAGGGCGGCTGTAAAGGACAGGCAGACACAGGTGTGGAAGAAGAAACAGGTGGGGGTGTACATGGGGAGACCAGGCACGGGTTCGGTCCTTACAAGACTTTGTCCCGCACAAAGTCCTTGGTGTTCCCAGCCATGACGTCTCCCTCTTTATATACAAGAAGCTGAAGACCACAGGTGTTTGGGCCAGGCTGACTCCTGGCTTTCTCATGGGCTAGCCTCGGGGATGCACTCCCTATGAAATAGAAAGGGCCTAGCTCCCAGGGCTTAAGAGTGTTCCCCACCAGCCTGGCCACCTGTATTCTGTGTTGCCCCAGGAGCCTCAAGCTCTTTAGCAGCCCAGATGGACGAGACAGTTGCCCTGAGTGAGATGCCTGAGGAGCAAAGGGGCAGCCCTTGGGCCACGTCTGGCAACCTGTACTGGTGGGGTAGCACTGGCGGTGAGGTGCTGGGTAGCCTCTGGCCAGCGTGAGCACCACCTGTATACACACAGCGGGGCCAGTGGGTATCAGGAGGTGTCCGCAGACCTGAGGTACCGTGAGTGAGTGGGAAAGTCACCACGTCACCATCCTTGCATCGTTTCTAAGCCCCAGAAGCGTGACCCAGGTCCAGGACCAAGCATCTGTCCCCTCGAGGAGGAGCCTGCTGCTGGAGCCCTCAGGCCTAGGGAGCTCCTCTTAAGGAAAAGAGGCCTAGTGGTCTCCCCACCAGGGTCTGGATAGGGTCCAGACTCAGAAAGCCTGTGTGCTAAGCAGGGATGGAGTGTAGGGAGGAGCACCACACATACTGGTACATGCAGAAACACGGACACGAAAACATGCGAACACAAGCATGCTCTAGGGCACATACACAGAGATATGTACGCACACAGAAGCATGAATTTGCAGCTCACAAATGTATGAAAGCACAGACAACCATTCCACATGTATGAACAACAAACAGCTGTAGACACGGGGACAGGCAGGACAACGTGCATGCAGACACGTACGGCAGGCACACACACCACACAGATGAGACTGCCGCACGGGCACACGTGAGTACATCCGTGTGGTACACCCCTCCTTCTCCCTGCTCAGGCTCGTCTAACCTAGGTCAGCTGCCCACCACTCTGGGACTCAGGCAAGCTCTCTGCCTCTCTGGGCTGTCCTTTCCCACTGCCTCCAAGGTCAGGGCAAGCATTGAGCACAAGGACCACTGAAGACTGAAAGGTCATGTGAGCACACACGAGAATACTCAGGGACATGCATGCAGGAACACTAGGTACATTGCCTGTAGAATCCATCCTACTCTAGCCCGGCCTACCAGACACCCCAGGCCAGCTCTACTCTGGCTGGCTCCAGGAGATCCCCAGCTGGAGGCAGCCCACAGACCCCTGCAGGCACCACTTTGAGTCCTGAACTTGCAGGAGGATCAGAAAAAGTCAGGCAGCCTAGAGGCCCTGCCTGCAGATGTGGGGGGCATCTGGCTTTCAGTGAGTAGGACAGCTCTACCTGATACAGCCCTAGAGACCCTTTCCTGCTAGGGACTGGTGTATGTGTATATATATATGTATGTGTGTTTCTATGTGCACGTATATGTGTTTGTGTGGAGGGTGTCTGCGTGTGGGGGTATCTGTATGTGTGTGTGTGTCTCTCTCTCTGGGGTGCCTGTGGGGGGGGTCTGTGTGTGTGTGTGTGTGTGTGTGTGTGTGTGTGTTCGTTCCCAGCCCCAGGGCTCCAAGAACTCTAGGTCTGAGATCCCTCTGAGCTGCAGTAACTCGGGCAAGAACACAAACCATCAGTGTGTGCCCCACCCAGGTGGAGGTCCAGAGCCCCGCCCTAGGCCAGCAGGGAGACACCGCCCAGTAAGGGGGTGACTTCAGGGACAGAACATCTGCCAAAGCTAAATGTGGAATGGAAATTTTTTGCTCAAGACATTTTCCTTGAATCAAGTTCTTCATTAGCACTGTATCTGAGAGCATCATTGGCCTGTGGGACATCCAGGACCCACAACAGCAGCCACTCACCTGGACATCCCAAGCACTTTAGAGTAGGAAACAGCTGCACCCACCTGTCCAATCCCTAGACATTTGAACAGACATAGAAACTGGTTCAGAAGAACCATGGTTTCCGCCACAAGCAGGACACCCTGGCATCGAGTTCATAGTTTTCACACCTAGGCCCTCCCATGATGTTCCAGTCATTACTAGGTTCCCCCAAGGCTGCCAGGGACCCAGACCTGGACTGTCTGCTGTCCCAGACTAGGCTTCTAATCATGCAGACGGCTCAAGCCCACCTGAGAACCAGCTCTACCTCCAAATGGTCTAATAGCTCCAGGGTTGGCCGCCTGATAGCAAGCCTCACCCTCGGGCATGCATTATCCATGTCCTTTGGAAAAGTGGATCTGGGGGCAGTCTGGCCTGGAGGAAGCCTTTGGACCCACCCCAGAACCAAACCCAGCTTGGCACTGTACCACAAAGAGAGATACATCCCAGCAGGAGCCCAGGAAGCTTCCCAAGAAAGGCGCTTAGAAGTCACCTCAGTTTCCCACCTTACCTCCAGAGAGCAGTCCCGTTTCACGCCCTGCCTATCCCTAGCCTATTCTAGGAAGAGGCCTGCACACCGGCGGGGCCTACCCTCTTGGTGAGCTGGAGTGGGAGGGAGTCCTTGGTCCTTTACTCCTCAGACTCCCCTTCTCAGCTGACCAACTCTCCTTGGCATGTAATTAAGTTGTGCCCAGAGAGGAGTAGTTCATACTCAGGTGTGCAAAGAGGAGACGGGAGGGTCACTCACCTCCAGGTAAAGTCCCAGGACCCTACATAGGTCTCCAGGGTAAACTACTCCCTTTTCTTGGTGTCTGGGGTGTCAGTGGGCTGGGGCAGAAACAGGGCAGGAGAAAGGCACTGAGTGAATACCAATCCTATCCTGAAAAAGACACCTAACCCAGTATGGCTACCAGAACTGCCTAGACCATGGCATACACCAAGTCAGCACAGCTGTCTAGCAGAACTTCTTCTGAAAACAGCCACCTGGAGTCCCCACAGCAGAGCCAAAGTGGGGCGGAGAAGGTCCGAGCCAGCCATGCCCACACCTTAGCGACTCACCCAAGGGGCAGATGAGTTGCACACAGACTGAGCAGTGCCCAAGTCATACCACATTCTCTGACTGCAAGGCCAGCTTAAGTCAGAGTGGGTACCCACAGGGTGAGGTGCTGTCTCCTAAAGGGAGGCCCACACCTCAAAGGCACCAACAGGTATGGGCCCAGAACCCAGCTTCAAGAGCAGCAGAGGAAGCTCTGCCCAGGAGAATGGTAGCAACCTCAGAGACTAATGCTGGGGGCTGGGTCAAGTTCCCAGGAACCACTACAGAAGGACCCTCTGAAACTACAGGAGTCCTCTCAGGAGAGGAGAGCAGGGGGCAGAGGGTTTTAATGTCTCTTCAAACTTTTATTCCCATATTTCATGTCTTAATTTTAAAGGTATGTTAAAAAGACACTGCCCTGTACCTGAGATACCCCACTGAGACAGAACCCCACTCTGACCTCTGGAGAACTGAATGTTCCAAGATGTGTTTCCTCTAGTCTTAGTTCCCCAAGCCCACCTACCACCCCTTCTTGTCTCACAGTCCTCGACATCTGAGTGACAAGAATACACAGGCTCTCTGGTGCCAGAAATAAGCCCGTCCACACAGGCCTTTTTTAAACTTGCTCTTTGCAGCCGGTGGCTCCCACCCAACCCCAGCCTCCAGGTAAGGACTCTCCTCCCCCAACAGGCACAGAACGCAGACTCCCACAAATGCTGCCGAAATGGAAAGGGTGGCTCAAGTCCACCCCAGGCTCACTCACATCTGGGGCTGTCCCACTTGGAAACAAATGGCCATCCCTCTGGTCACCTGTGCTGTGTCAAGGTTTAGGAATTGTAGAAAGAAACGAGTGGTCAGGGATCCTCAAGAATGACCACTAGGACCCCATGACCTGTGAGCCAGCCTAAGTCAAGAGGCTGGAGGCACTGGATGCCAGGCTAGCAAGAATGTTGACTCCCCACAACTGGTGGCCTGGCCTCTCCGGTCTTTTTGTCCCTCATGACTAGAAGTGTAGGAGCCTGGGTGCAGCCTGGCCCGGAACCTCGAACAGTATTGTGCTCAGAGAGGGCAGACGGTCCTAGCCAGGCCGGAGTGGCCAGCCGCGGCTGTGGGGCAGGCCACACCTACGCGGGAATCGCACGAATAACTTGGCTTTACAAGCTGGCCGAGACAAGGGGGCTCACAGCTCCCACTCTGCCTGCGAGGAGAGCTAGTGACTCTGGGTGACACGCGTCCCCCTCCAAAGCACCGCGGGAAGGAAGGGCTGCAGCCACACCCAGGGCCTGCTAGAACGCTCAGAGGGGCCAGGCATTCACCTGTCCGCGCTCCCGGGACGCAGTCTCTTGCCCTCGCCGCCCCCTGCAGATCCTCCCAGCCCGCGGCCGCCCCCGGGGGGCACGTGCACCCACTCGCCGCACCCCCTCCCCTCGGCCCGCCCGCTGCCACCAGGCGCTGGACCCGGCGCCGACTCACGTGAATACGAAGAACAGGGTGCTGGAGCCAACCAACAGCGCAGCGGCCGTGGCCACCGGGATGTACTTGGCGGGTTTGAGGCGCGTCCCGGGGCTGCGGGGCATCCTGGGCGCCGCGCCGCCGCATCCCTCCCCGGGGCCGGGCGGGCGGGGCCGGCCGGGTCGGGCCGGGGTCGGGCGCGCGGGCTGGACGCGGCGCAGGATCCGCCGCAGCGGCAGCGGAGGAAATCCCACCCTACGGGCGGCGGCGGCGCGCTGATGTCAGCGCGCCCCTTAAGGTGGACTTGGCGGCGGGGCCGCGGCGGGGGCGGGCCGAGGGCGGAGCGCCCGGCGGCCAACTCCTCTTGCAGGCCAGCCCGCCGCTCCACGCACGCGCCGCTACTTCTGTACTTGCAGGACCGTGGGAAGCCTGGATTTTTTGCTTGCTACCGCAAGCCCTAGCCTGAGATCCCTCTTGGGCCTATGTGCTCCCCAAGCACAGTCTCGGGGCAGGCTGAAGGTCCCCTGGCAGTCACTAGGGTGTGGGGGAAGACTGCTGTGACAAGGTAGGGGCATCATGGTTATTAAAACCTTACCCAACTCGAAGCCCTCCAGACATTAGAGTTGGGCCACGGAGTTCCTCTGCGTCCTGACTCAGGCCACAGGCTTGACTGAGGCCATGTGTAAGTAGGAGACTGAGAAATGCCTTTAGGAGGCTGGTGCCCTAAAGGAAGCGCCCGTACCCTGCCCAGGCCTTCAATAGAGGATGCGCATGCTCCCCACCTGCGGGAAATCCAGTCCCACCTGCCAGCGCCAGGGCGGTGTTGTTTAAGGTAGACCGGCCTTCCAAGGATGCTGCAGTTGTGGGCGGGCAGGCTAGGCATTTGCATTAGCTTCCCTTGGCAGATCAGCCTTAGTGTGTTTTGAGTAGGGACGTGGTCAAACTCCACTGCTCTGGTCACTCCAACAAAGGGGAGCAGTATCTACTCTGAAGCCTATCCGGGCCTGGGCGCGATGCCGACTGGCGGTTCTCCAGGATGAAGGCCCGCTTCTGTCTCCCACCCCTCCCCAGATGGAGATGCTAGGGGCCCTCTTCCCTTGGTCGCTGTTATCTGCTTCTGTACCACCAGAACCCGAAACCACCCCCGCCCTGCAACACTGCCATAGGAGGTTGGAGCCCACAGCACAGAGCTGGATCCCTTAATGTACAAACAGCATTCCAACAGCATAAACAGTGATGTGTTTTCTCTCAAATTTCTGTTCTGATGTTCATTTGATGCCAGAAGTCACAGGGGTCACCAAGAATTCTTCCAGCATTGGAAAGATAGGCAGTGAAAGGGCCTCAGGGCACAGTGGCAAACAGAGTGGACCCGCTCCTTTCTGCTCTCAGGTAGTATCCTTCTGGCCCTCTGCACTTGGCACACAATTCAGCTAAGTTCACCCCACCTATAGCCTGGACTTTGCTCTTGTCCTGCAACCCATAACACAGAAAGTTCAGAACCTCCATGGGCCTCTGAGGAGTCTCCCCAACCCACAGCTTCCCCCCAGCCCCTGCAGAATCCCTCTGGGTCTAGGTCTGATTCTACTCAGATGTAGGGTACCAAGACAGTCACTGCTCCACTGCCCACAGCCATGTAGGAAAACAGCAAACGCTGGTCCTGGAAGAGATGGCTTGCCTAGTGAGATCCTTTGAGTTAATGTAGAATCCCAGGCAGAGGTGTCCTGTGGGGCAGATCCAGCTGCTGAGGCCAGAGCCCAGTGCTGTGATGGCACCTTTCTTCCTGAATAGGACCGGAGGGAATGTGGGCACTGTGAGGCCAGAGTATCATGGAACCCACAGCCTAGGTCGGGAAAAGAGAATGAAACAAGAATGGAAAGTGGCAGTCAGCCTGTGGTGGGACCTGCGAGGGAGGAGCAAAGCAGCACACAGTGGCTCTTTCCACACTTTCAGCTACCCACAGCCTAACTCAAGATTTGTGTCCTGTGTGAGTGTGGTGGCTCACGTAGTACCAGCCCTTGGAAGACCGAAGCAGGAAGTCTGCTTTTGAGTTCAAGTCTGGCCAGCCTTGGCTATCTATACACAGTGAAACCCATCTCAAAATCCAAACAAGCTGGGCGTGGTGGTGCATGCCTTTAATCCCAGCACTGGGGAGGCTGAGGTAGGTGGATCTCACGTTTGAGGCCAGCCTGGTCTACATAGTAAATTCCAGGCTAGCCAAGCTACATGACAAAAGGGTCAGGATGTAGCTCGGTTGGTAGGATGCCTGCCTAACTGTGGGAGCCTGTTTTCGGGTTCCTCATGGCTTTACCCAGCAGGTCCGCATAGAGGATGATTGGGGCCACCGGCCTGAGTGCAGGTGTCTGGGATGGTCTGTATTTGGCTGTGCTGGGGGAGGAGGTCTTTTGCCCCACCCCCTTGGCATCTCTATAAATACCCTGGAGCAGGGACAGTCAGGGCCCGTTGGAAAAGGTTCCAGGCCCTCTCGAGGCTATCCTGTGTTTTCTATCTGTTTATCTCCACACTATAAATCCTTCTATCTAATATTTCCTGCTGCTCACACTCAAGAAAACTCGGGGGAGCTGTGGGGTTGGTGGGTAAACGCCCCACACCTAACAAAGCCCAGCACCATATAAACAGGATGTATGTGCCTAGTTCCAGCATTTAGGAGGTAGACCCAGGATTCAAAGTTATCTTAGCTACACAGCCAGTTTCAGGCCAGCCAGGGCTGAGACTGTCTCAAACCAACCAATTTAATAACTGCACCATTCTGCTCTTCTCTGCCTTGGATGTGAATTCCCTCGGCTTACCCACTTCTTATTATAGCCTTCTTTTTCTTTTTTCCCAAGACAGTTTCTCTGTGTAGTTTTGGAGCCTGTCCTGGATCTCGCTCTGTAGCCCAGGCTGGCCTCAAACTCAGAGATCCGCCTGCCTCTGCCTCCCGAGTGCTGGGATTAAAGGCTGCACCACCACCACTGCCCAGCGTACTGTAGCCTTCTTGTGTTCTAGCAGTAGTGATGCCAAAGTGTTCTACATAGCTAGAAGAGAGCTGTGCTGGGGTTGCTAGGACCCACAGTAAGCTATTTAGACTATATTAACTTAATCTTATCAGTGTCTGGCTTCACCTCCCACCATGCCTACCTTATGTAACTGTATACAGGTGTTTGGACGGTGACAATACACAAGGTCTTGGTATCTCAAGTTTACACCAACTACTGGAGGTCTTGGAATGTTCCCTATGGACAGGAGGGTGCTACTGTACACCTGTGTTTCTTACAGTCCTAACATCTGATAAGACCTCACTCCACTTAGCACTGCCTTTGCCTACCATTGCCTCAGGACACAATGCCAGGCTGGGTATCTTCAACAACCCATGGATATCCTCCAGCCCATTGTCAATAGGGCACACTCAGACGTGGACCAATGCATGTTCCTTTCAGCTACAACTTCTACAAGTGTGAACAAGCAACTTCCTTGAAAGTACACCAGAATAAAGCCTGAGCACAGGACAGCAGTGTCCCCTAGCCACTTTGGAGGGGCCTTTATCTACAGTATGAAACCCTTCTGGTTTGACTTGAGACTATGTTATGTGGGGGCCACCACAGCCATCCTCCTCCACTGCCAGATACATAGGGAAAAAATGCCCAACACTTGTAATGGGAAGGAACTTCCTACTTGGTGAACGTTTCTCCCACCCAAAAGGCTCGTTGGCCTATTACTACAACTCAAGGCAAAAGTCACTTTGCACTATGTTGAAATGAAGCTGAGGCCCAAGTCTTCCCTTGAAGATCAAGCAGTCCTTCTATGAAGTACACTGAAGGCCACCTGTGGTCAATGTCACAATTCCAGTTTATAAGGCCCCACCATGTGTGCAGAGCTCTTCCTGGGATGGAGAAAGCCAGGAGACAGCCAGTAGTCTTCTGTTGGCTTTTAAAGACCAGCTAGGGGATAAAAAGGGACTTTTGCACGGGGTGTGGAAGTATGGACATGGATAAAGTACAATGTGCCTATATAGAAATGTCACAATGAAAACTTCGAAAAGCTGTAAGCACACCCTGTGACAAGGTCAGACAACAGGGCCAGTGACAAGAAACACATTGACAGGTAGAAACCAAACAACCTTACTGCCAAGTGACCACTTCCTGTTATTGTGGGATCAAGCCCCCACGGCTCCTACCCTGTAAAAGACAGGGCTGGTGCAGCTCCTGAGGCCCATATTCTATCACATCAGGGCTTTCTTATGTCTGTCTATATGTATATTTCACCTGCATGCACTACCTGAGCAGGGAAAGAGGGGGTCTGAGTCCCTAGAACCTAACTGTGAGCAGCCTAGTGTGGGTGCTTAGATCTGAACTCGGATCCTCTACAAGAGCAAGTGTTCATCAAATTGATGAGCCACTTCTCCAGCCCCACCCGGCACACGGCAAGCTTTATTCTAGTCCCATAATCCTGACAGTGCTGATTTAGATTTAAAGCACAGGTCCAAACCCCTCAAGTGTTATCTGAAGATGTGTTGGGGGACCTAATGGTTTCCAACAGGAGGGTTGAGGGGCTGTGGTCACAGCTGTACTGTGACATAGCACTGGAATGAATATGCACCTCCAAGGTGGCCTTTCCCTCCACTGAGCTAAGGGCTGCCTTATTAACCACAGCCAACCAAAAGCAGTTTTTCTTAATAGCCAGATTCTGTTTGGTTACCTCCTACCTCCCTTCACTTAGGTGAAAGTCTTCCTTCATGTCCCTCAAACACACACAGCCAACCTACATAAGGGCACAAAGTAATAGTTCCATCTGCAAGGGAACAACACACCTTGGCTCTGAATGTCAGCCTCAGCCCCACTGGGCCTTTCAGCTGCCATCCTACACACCTAGTGGCCTCTAGGACTAGCTTGGACAAATCATGCCATAGTATCCACTGTTCCCTAAGAGCCACAGCACAACACACCACTCAATTCTCCTAAGAAACCAGGCTGTACAGACCTGCAATGAACTCAGGTACATGAGTGGCCAAGGAGGGCTCCAGGCACAGCCCCCTCCCCCCACATAGCCTTGCCAGCTGGTCCAGGTTTTCAAAGGCATTTTTTATTCACTATTTTTGATGACTATAAATAAGTGTTTCCACTATGGAAAAGAAAGTTAGCACAGTACATTTTCATGACTGGGGAATGGATTTCTGAAGTCATGTTCGATGGTGTCAAAACTTAAGGAGAAAAAAATTAAAAAAAAAAAAAATAACAACCTGAAGGTTGGAATTCAGTTCTTTATAAAGTCCCTTGTAAAAACAAAACAGAATGAAAACAAACCTTAAAGGGCAGGGAAATTTTTTAAAAAGAAAAAGAAAGGAAAAGGACAGAGTGACTCATTGCTTCTCCTCAGATTTGTCTTCAGCCTCATCTCTGGCCTCCTTCACAGAAAGGGCTTCCAGCTTCTCGGCCACCTTTTCAGCATTTTCATTTTTGCCTGGTCCTGCAAAAACAGGCAAGGGCAGTAAGACTGAGACTGGGCTGCTCTCAGCACTCACCCAGTGAAGGCTCCACCTGCTCCTTATGCATCACCCAGCACTCTTCCCAAATAGGCCCAAAAGGTCCCAGCAAGCTGCTGCTGGTGGTGGTGGTACCCGCTGAGCTGCTCAGTGATGCATGGTCACTTACTAACGCAGGCCTCATCTGCCCCAGAGGAACAGGACCCAGAATTCTTTGAAAGTGAGGAATATCTTAAAAGCCCTTTCACCCCAGGTGGGTTCCAGAGAGCTCTAACTCAGCTCTGTACCTGAAACTGAGCACAAACGCTATGAGGCCAACATGAGGTCAAAGCCTCCAAGGAATCAGTGTCCCCAGGCAGCTGCATGACCTCCAGTAGGCAGAGGCAGCCACAGCACCCTGGAATATTTCTTTGGCAGACAGAAAAAGCACCAGACTGGAGCTGCAGCCAGGTGCAGAGTGAATCTGCAAGGAAGCTCCACCACCCACCCTTATCACCCCCAGGGTACCATGTCACCTTTCTTCTCTTTCTCTTCAATCTCTTTCCTGCATTCTTCAAACTTTGTTTTGAACTTCTGTGCATCTGTAGAAGGAGAAGGGAGTGAGCAGGAGTTCTCAAGAGTAGAGTGGCTACATCCTGAAGTTCTGAAGAGCCAACTCGTGGTCCCAATGGCAATTTCTCATTCCTCTTTCAGACAGGCTCTCCCTGCATAGCCCTGGCTGTCCATCCTGGAACTCAAGAGATCCGCCTGCCTCTGCCTCCCAGGTACTGGGATCAAAGGTGTGTATACCATGCCTAGCCCTAATGGCAGCTTCTGACCACCTAACACCTAAAGTGACTGGTTACTGTTGTGTCCCTCCTGAGGCTAGTGACTGTGCTAGGCTATCTATCAACAATTCAGACAACTAAGCACCTTCTTGCTACAGGCTCCACTCCTGTTGGAAGGAATACCAGATATACATTATACTCCACACCAAGGGCAAGCTCACTTTCACAGGAGCACCAGCCACTGGGGCATTGGCCATGGTACCTGCTGACTCTCCAAGATCCTCAGGGCACAACTTTGTGGCAATTCACACTAGAAAGACTCCCCTACAGAAGAGAGATCAGCCAGGGCTTGCAGATTTCTGCAGTCTTTGCTGGACTAAATATCATCAGTAGGGGACACCAGTGCCCCAGTCTTGAGGAACCAGAAACCAAGCAGAAGCAGCAGCAGGAGGAAACTCCAGGGTGTGTCTGTTCCACACACCTGACAGGAGTCAACTGGATGCAACAACTGTTTATACAGACCCCTAGAATTTCACACAGCAGGCCCGGCATGCTGTGGGTCAATGTCAGTTCCCCCAAAGCAGCAGCTGACCCACAGTTGGGAAGTTCTGCTTACTCTCAGCATTTAGGAAGCGAATGGCGAGCAGCTCAGGCTTGGGGCACTCATCAGCAAAGTCGGCATGGGTATTCCAGACCCAGGCACGGTCACTGCCAGCATTCGGCTTCAGCTCCATCATCGGTGTGACTAGAGGAGAAAAACCTGTGAGGACAGCGGAACCCTCGACCAAACCACTCAGCCCTCACCCAGAGCAACCTGCTCACCAAGTGAGGGACCCACTTTAGCCAACATGGAATCTGGGATCTGAGATCCAAGCTATTGTCCCTGATTACCCTCTGAGCTAAGCAACCACCATATTGGGGAGTTCAACTGTGCCCACTTGCAGATGATCCCAGCTGGGCTTGATGTTTATATCCCCCCCAAGGGTGGAGAGGGTCAGAGACCCTCACCCCAATAACCAGCTACTCCCTACTAGTTACTGGTTGTGTTCAGCTCTGTCCTAACTGCATGCGCCCTCCTCCAGGAGAGGCTAATTAGGTTGGGAAAGACTAGGGGAGAGGGACTCCACCTATGCGGAAGCCATCATCCTTGCTAGGTCAAGGCTTTTCGGGTACAGGAGCACCCACACCCCTCTAAGTAACACCTCACCTCTGACCTTTAAGAAAGCCCAATAAATTCATTGGTTCCCCAGAGTAAACTTTGGCGGCATCACACCCTGATCTGTCATTGGGACCTTGGGAAAAGTGCAGACATTGCTTATGTCTGCCCCTGGGAGAGAATTTTAACAAGCATGTTTATTCTGAATCCCTCAGGTCCCACAGCCCAGGGGAGCCGAGGGATTACAACACTGACAGAAAGCTGTCCCCCACCAAAAGCCTGCTTATCACTGGTGTCTATACCCAGCCATTGGTCCCTGTAGCCCTGTCAGCATCTCCAGGATTCTCTGGAGGTCCTCGAAACAATCTGAACACTCCCACGACAGCCAAAGCTGGATTTCAGGGATCTGAGCCACAGCAGCCCATGGTAGCCTCAGGAACTGCACACCACCTACACCCTCACTTCCCTACACCGCACTTGATGCCTGTGGAGGTCTGAATGAGAATGGCCCAAAGGCTCATAGATTTGAAGGCTTGGTCCCCAGTTGAACTGTTTGGAAGGATTAGGAGGTGTGGCCTTGTTGGAGGAAGGGGTCACTGTGGGTGAGCCCTGAGGTTTCAGAAACTGATGCCAAGCCCAGTGTCTGTCTCCTTCCCTCCCTCCCTCTTTCTCTGCCTGCAGATCAGGATATAAAGCTCTCAGCTACTGCTCCAGTGACATGCCTGTCTGCTTCCTGCCACAATAATGGACTAATCCTCTGAAAATCCAAGCAAGCCCCAATTAAACGTCTTTAGAGCTGCCTTGACCACGGCATCCCTTCACAGCAATAGAACAGTAGCAACTAAGACCATGCCCAACCTTGACTCACAACAACCAAGGGCCTGTGAGGTGCATGAGACAAAGGGCTCCAACCACTTGTAGAGGCCAGTCAGGAACCTAGACAGCTTCTGGAGCAGCTTGAGACCCCCAAGGGAATGCTCCAAACTGGGACTGAGAGGAGACTGAGGCAACTGTGAGACAGGGAGGGCCAAGTCTTTCTCATGATCGTTCCTCAGCAAAATCACCTGTCCAGCCCTACACACACCCCTCCCTTGCTCTTACCTATAGTTGGCCTATGTACCCAGGACAAAAGATCCTGAGCGGCTAGAAAATGCAGGTTCAGGGTCTGTAAGCTGTCTCAGTAAAGGCACTTGCCAACAGTCTGACTAGTTTTATCCCCAGATCCCAAAAGTTGTCCTTCAACTGCTACAGCTATGGCATACGTGCAACACCAATGACGGGAGATAAAGCACAAGACCAGAGACCGACTCAGAACCCATGAGAAGGTGCTAAGGAAGAACAGATCCCACAACTTTCTTCTTTGTCCTCCACATGCGGACTCATGTGAGGACAATATGTTTATGTTTAGAAGGTAAGAATTCTTGCACTAGATCTACCAGGTTCAAGAGCATCCCAAGATGGATCTGAACAGCTTCAGAGACAAACGGGAGGGATGGCTTGCTGAGACCTGGCCAAGAGCCCTCCTCATTCCCTTCCTGTATCATCCCAGCGATCAAGTGAGGGTACAGCGTATCAGAAAGTGGAAACACAGCATTGGCACCAGACCCCAGCAACTTGCCCAGATAACATACAAACACGTACCCACTGCATCACCATCCTGGAGCTCTACATCAGACCTAGACCTAGCTTGCCCACAGCCTGGTATTCTGTAAGCTTCACTGTCATAGTTCAAGTTCAGAGGCTTGTTTGAAAGAAACTTATTTTAAACTCAATAAGCATGACAAATATGTCCCTCTCTCCCCTGACAACCAGCTCCTAGGAGTTCCAGGGTGTACAGCCCTGAAAGACCACCTACTATAGTGGTTGGCGCATATTTTCAGAGTCTTGTCCCTTCTCATGAGAAGGCGGATGGTCCCTTTTTCCTTATGCTTCAGGAGCTTGACGTCACCAGTGCCTCGCTCCTTCCATTCTGGGAGGTCATTCTCTGAAGCAAACCGGAATAGCTTTGCTCGCCTATAAGAAAAGCCAGTAAGGAAACAGTCAGACAGAGGGGGAATTCACACCTGGACCAACTGCCCCCAAAGAATATGTTATATGGGCACTGAACATGGGGTTGGACACTGGGCCCTCACCAAATACCTTTTTCTTTCCTTTCTTTTTTTGTTTTTCAAGACAGGGTTTTTTTTCTCTGTGTAGCTTTGCACCTTTCCTGGAACTCACTCTGTAGCCCAGGCTGGCCTCGAACTCACAAAGATACGCCTGGCTCTACCTCCTGAGTGCTGGGATTAAAGGTGTGCGCCACCACCGCCCAGCCCAAATATCTTTTTCTAAGGCCTTTGGGCACCAAGAATTACTAGTCAAAATACCACCCAGGGAAGCCTGACAAACTCCATGTTGCTTTTACTTCACAACCAGAAAGATTCATAGCAGAAGCAGTTTCCCCAGAAGAGGCATCTAAGGGTACACATGGCCGAGTGGGTAAGGGAGCTCCAGCAAGCTGGGTGACCCAGTCACACTATGTGAGTGCCCTGTATCTACACAAAGTCTTAGGGATATCCTACTCCACAGGCCCAGCACTAGCTTCCTGTCAGGAGGAACCTTTCACAGTAACCAGGGTTTAAGCACCTAGCACCAGTCATGAGTCTAGTGCTCTTGTCCCTCAAGCTGGGCCAACACCCTTCATTTGCAGCCCTCATCTGCCTCTCCTTCTCCGCCAAAGTCTCTGTTCTCCTCCAAACTCAGTCTGTCAATCGACACGTGGCCACCCAGTTCCTTAAGAGAGATTCCAAAGGCCCTGATGTAAGGCACAAGATGTTGGTCTCCAGAACTATACCAAGGGCCTTGCACAGGAAATCAGGAGTCCTTTCAGCATTGCATGGACAAAACCAAATTCCACATAACTTAAGAGGATGCCACCCTTGCCCAGGGCTGCGGGACAGAGCTCTGGCCCACCACCTTTTGGGTACAAAAGTGTGCTTCTGGCTTTCCTTGAGCAGGCCTCCCTCCCCCACATCTTAGGCACACCTGAAAGGGACGGCAACACTTTTGCTAGGATGCACCTGAACCCAGTGTCCAGCAATTCTGAGCACAGGCAACAAGCCAGTTTCTGCAGTGATGTGAAGCCAGATACAAGACAGCTTGTGCTCATCCATCTTGGCCTGCTGGAACAGGCCTGTAATCCCAGGTACTAAGGAAGCTAAGCAGGTGAACGGCAAGTTCAAGACCAAGCATGTATAACTTGGGGTGGCGGGGACCGGCACTGGCTGGAGATAGTACATGCCTCAAGTGTGTTCAATCACCAGGCCAGTAAAACAAGACAACAGCAAATCCAAAGTTTACTCAAGTACTGCTACAGTTCCTCAGTGAAGGTTCCAAGTGGCAAATACACGGTAATTTTTAAAAAGCAATTTTGATAACTAAGCCACTTCCACTGGCATTTTGTGGAAGACACAGAACCAGGAATACATAGGCTGTAGGTAGCTGAATTTTTCTACTATGGTTTGAATGTGTCCTTAGAGTTTAGGCATTAACTCAATTTCCAAATTCACACTAATGGTATTTAGAAGTGTCCTTTAGAAGATAAAGAGGGTTAGATGGACTCATGAGGATGGGACTGAACAATGGCACTAGTGGATATGTAAAAGAAAGACTGGAGTTAGCAAGTTCCTTGATTTTACTACATGATACACTGCTACATTAAGATGTAACTGAGGCCCATACCAAGTGCTAGCACTATGCTCTCAGATCTCAGACTTCCTAACCTGCAAAACCATGAGCTGGAGGCTGGAGAGATGGCTCAGCAGTTAAGAGCACTGGCTGTTCTTCCAGAGGACCACATGGCAACTCAAAACTGTCTGTAACTCTAGTCCCCAGGGATCCGCTGCTTTCTTCTGGCCTCCTTGGGCACCAGGCTGCACATTGTGTAGAGACATCCATGTAGGCAAAACACCCATACACATATAAAAATTAAAACAAAAACAAACAAAAAAAACCAAAACAAAAACAAAAAAAAAAAAACAAAACATAAATACCTAAACAAACCCATTCTTTAATGATACCCAGCTAAGGCAACAGAAAACAAAGCAGAAAGAAAGAAAAGGGAAGAAAGGAGTTAAGATCCCCTGCTCAACAAAGGAAGAAGCCCCCACCCCCAAGAAAAGGTCTCACTGTGTAGCCCTGGCTGTCCTGGAACTCGCTACGTAGACCAGGCTGGTCTAAAATTCAGAGATCTATCTGCCTCTGCCTCTCAGGTGCTGGGATTAAAGGTGTGCACCACCACAGCCTACTGGAACTGCTGATTTGTGGAGGCAAGGTGCAAGATCAGCTGGGGGACCCCCAGGTGACAGACCAATGATGGGGACACCCTTTAAATGACTGGCCACAAGGAAGCAGGGGCAGCAGGAGGTTTGGCAGATGAAATGGTTGATTTTCAATGTAAGGCTAGTCACTGTACAACTCCAGGACCTTTCCTCAAACAGCCTTCTTCAAACTGGGCCAAGCCACAAAATTCACAGGTTATCATAATGTGCCCAGCCAACCTAGGACTCTTCTGCCAAATTCCAGATAGAAATCACAAAGAGGCTAATGATCACTAGGGCTTATACCCCAGCACAAGAGAAACAACACCCAGCACAGAGTTCCTAGCTTGGCTGGCTGGCTCCTCCAGAAAGCAAAGAGACCATGGTCCCACTGTGGTTGTTGGGTTTTGCAAGTTTTAAAAGAAATGCCCTGCGGAGACCTGTTTATTATCAGGCCATTTCTTTCTGTCTCAGTCAGCCCATCTAAAGACACTTGCAGGGACACCTCAGTGGACTTACATCTTAAAAAGTTCCTCTTCATCTTCCTCCAGTGTTTTAATTTCTTGCTCAGGAAGAGAAACTATTGGCTCGAACTGGGGGTCATGGTTGGATTCGTCTGCATTCTCTGTGGAGGTGTCGTGGTCCTCATGACTGTCCTGTGCAGAGAGGGGGAAGTGATGCTGCTGGCGAACCTGCCACAGCGGGCATCACTAATGGCAGATGGCGCCTGGAAAAGGAAGACAGGCCTCCCCTAAATGGGAAATTAAGTCTCCAGTCTTTCACATCACCAGTGTGCTACAACCAGCATCACAAAAATCGGAAGACAGCACGCAACAAGACAACGGATTTTAACACCCTCCTCCCAGCACATTCAAACATCAGTTCCACACACACACCAGAGTCCTTGGCAAAGCAGCTTGAGAAACTCCTCTCCTCCTCTATAAAATGAAAATTATACCCGACATGTAAAGGACGTGATGAACTCGAGAGAGCAACCTTAACAGTTTGTACTGACGATTCTCCAAGCACTTGTAAACTAGGAAAATAAACTATAGGACCATTAGCGTTTACACGAATTTACAACTCTTCCAGAAATTTTACACAAGCTTGGAAATCTAAGCTGAAAGAAGCTAAGAAAAGTCTGGCCAATAAGCCCTAAGACTGACCCAACTTGAAGGATTACAAGGGCATGCAGGTTTAGATCGGACAAGATCACGTGCTTTGACAATACAGAAAAAACCCAGACTCACAGTACCCAACTCCACAGGGTAAAGAAACAGAAGCCCTTCGGTTTCACAGCACTGCGGCTCCGCTGCGGCCGACACGCGAGCCCCAACAAAGCCGCCCCCGCCCGAGTCCGCGTCTACATCTACTGCCCGCGCTGAAAAGCAAGCTCCCGCCGCCGGCGGTTCCAGGCGTAATGGCCAAATGAATGAAGAAGGGCTCCCGATGCTAGTGGGGACATCACAAGCGGGCCACGACGAAGGGAGCCGGGAGCCCGGTGCGCCGATGGCTGCTCTGCTGCACGCCACAAGGTCACGCGCCGCCCCGCAGCCCCCGAGACCCGAGTCTCGGCCACTAGCTCCCACTCCCGGAACCCAAAGTCCTCGAGCCCCCAGGCCCGAGCGCCTCGACAGGCCCCGAACCCGCAGGCCGGCGAGGGTTGGCGGCCGAGGCGCGGGCCGCCCACGTGGCCGCCCATAGCGGCCCTTGCCTCCCGGCCTGCCGGGCCCCACCCGGGCCTCGCCGTACCTTGGCGGCCGCCATGGGGGCGCGGCGACGGCGGCTCGACTGGCTCAGGCGTCGCTGGCTCGGCGGCCTCCGGGTGACTGGTCGCAGCTCCTTCTCCTTCGCGTCTGGCGCCGGCGTCTCCCGCCCGTCCGCTCTTCCCTCCGCCCCCCGACCCGAACCCTGACCCCTGACCCCAGCGGCGGGAAACGCGCCGTGATTCAAAACCACTGCAGCTTTATTGGCTCTGACGGCGGACATTCATTGTCCGGCCCGCCCCGCGCTTCCCGCCAAAACGCCCGCGGCGCATGCCCGGCCGCGCCTCAGCCTGGGGAGCGCGCTCTCCCGGCGACCCACGCGCGCACTTCCGTCTGCAAGCCCTGAGTGCCTCTGACGTCAGTGCGAGCGGCTGGTGCAAGGATCAGTCCGGACTGGGCGCGTGGCGGTGACGTCATCGGAAGCCCAGCCCTTAGAGAATCCAGGCTCGGCTAGTGTGCACTGGCCGACTGGAGTCGGGCGGGACGTGTGGCTCCCGCTGGCTCCTGGGCGGCGAGTGGTGCATTCCCAATCTGCAGTGCTGCACTGTAGTTTTGAGTACCTCTCCTGCGTAAGGCGAAGCCGCGGCCTACCCTCGCGGCGTCGCACCTCTGTTTCGGAGCACTTCGTGTGTGAAACCTAGGTGGTGGCCCTCGTGAGCACCCTGGTCCGGCCGCAGACGAGCCAGGCCATGAGTGAGAAGCTGGACACGGAAGTAAAGCAAAGGGAGAGACGTGCAGCAGATGTGGATGGGGGTGGGGTTCAGGGGCAGTCATTACGGTTAGATCAGAGATTGGACGGGGGAGAACTGGGTCGCAAGGGTAGAAAGGGGCGGGTTTCGGCAGGGCTGGTGTAGTGTGCGCTAATGGCGGTCTGGCAGTAGTTTAGGGAGCTAGCCCGAGGCGGTAGTCATCCTAGGTACCGCCTTCAGCCTGGTCCCTGTCTATCCCCACACAGGTCGGGGAGCACATGGAGGACTGCGGCCCGGATGCCAGTGCAGTATGCAGCCCTGCAGCCCCAGAATGTCAAGAACAGAAAGAGGGGCCTGGACCAGCTGCCGGGCCTGGAACTCAGCCTGGACTCTACAGCTACATAAGGAATGACCTGTTCACCTCAGAGATCTTTAAACTGGAACTGCAAAATGTGCCTCGCCATGCCAGTTTCAGTGATGTCCGGCGCTTTTTGGGCCGTTTTGGCCTACAATCCCACAAAATCAAACTCTTTGGACAACCACCATGTGCCTTTGTAACATTTCGCAGCGCTGCTGAACGAGACAAGGCCTTGCGAGTGCTGCACGGTGCTCTCTGGAAAGGCCGCCCACTCAGCGTGCGCCTGGCTCGACCCAAGGCTGACCCCATGGCTAGAAAGAGGCGGCAGGAAGGTGATAGTGAGCCGACAGCTACGCAAATTGCCGACGTGGTGACCCCTCTTTGGACGGTACCCTACTCTGAGCAGCTGGAGCAGAAACGGCTGGAATGTGAACGGGTGCTGCAAAAACTGGCCAAGTGAGTGTGGCACTGGCATCCCAACCATAGAAGCTGGGTTTTGCAAACTTTGGACTGCTCCACCATCCCTGTACTCTATTCAGGACACACAGTGGGTCTAGTCAGCGTTCTTAACCTCGGGGTGGGGGGGTGGCTGTCAAACACCCTTTTACAGAGATCACCTAAAGCCACTGGAAAACATATTTACAATTCATAACAGTAGCAAAATTAGTTATGAAGTAACACCAAAATAATTTTATGGTTAGGGGTCAGCACAACATGAGGAACTGTATTAAAGGGTCACAGCATTAGGAAGGTTGAGAACCACTGGTCTAAGTGGTCGGGGAGCTGGTTAGTAATGCCCCCATGATACCAGTGTGATAGTGAGGTCTCAAGGGAGCTGCCCAGTGTGGATGGGGAACAGTGTAAGTCCAACCATGATGTGCTTCATCCTACAGGGAAATTGGGAGCACTAACCGCGCCCTGCTACCCTGGTTGCTCACACAGAGACAACAGCATAATAAGGCTTGTTGCCCACTGGAGGGGGTCAGGCCATCACCCCAGCAGGTCAGGCTGACTACGAAATCCCATTCTATGTGTGGGGAGGGGGAGGTTGGCCTTGTTTGGTTTTGTAATGCAGTGCTGGGACAAAACCCAGGGCCTCCCACGTTAGGCATCTACTTTAACGCTGGGCCAGCCCATCATCCTGCTCTCTATAATCTTTCCTTATCCTCTTTGCCATTTCTTGCTTTTCAGTTCTTCCTGGTGTTTGATAAGCCAGCAGTAAAACCTTGTTTGCCTGCCACTCCTACCAGGGTCTCTTGTTCACCATCGTGCTTCTTCTGGTGCTGGGCAATCAAGGTTGAGATCTGGCTGCCTCTTTGCTACCTTCTCTCCTGCAGACTGAATACCGAAATAAGTGTGAGTTTCTGGTCGGAGTTGGGGTAGATGGAGAAGACAACACTGTTGGCTGCAGGCTTGGCAAGTACAAGGGTGGAACATGTGCTGTGGCAGCCCCCTTTGACACTGTGCACATTCCAGAGGCCACCAAGCAGGTGGTGAAGGCCTTCCAAGAATTCATTCGGTGGGGACCTGTCCTGGGGTTGTGGTCCTTGCCCTGGCAGTTGGGGGAGGGGCAGGGTGCCGGGACAGGCACACACACTAGGCACTCAGAGACATTTGTGGCTTCCTCAGGTCCACCCCATACTCGGCATATGACCCTGAGACATATACAGGCCACTGGAAGCAGCTGACTGTCCGTACCAGCCGCAGAGGCCAGGCCATGGCCATTGCCTACTTCCACCCCCAGGTCTCAGGCAGTGGTCTTTTGGGGGGAGGTCTTACTGGTTTTTGCTTAGCCTGATGGGTTTTTTGCATCCACTACTGCAGAAACTGAGCTCAGAGGAGGTGGCAGGGCTGAAGGCCTCCCTGGTGTACCACTTCATGGAAGGGCCAGGCAAGGCCAGTGGGGTGACTTGCCTCTACTTTGTGGAAGAGGGACAAAGGTGAGGAGCCCAGGTGGGGAGAGGAAGGGTCTCCAAATAGGCCAGTGGCACTGATGAATCATCTGCTTCTCATGTAGGAAGACTCCCAGCCAGGAAGGCCTGCCACTGGAGCATATGGCTGGTGACCAGTGCATCCAGGAGGACCTGCTGGGGCTGGCCTTCCGTATCTCCCCTCACGCATTCTTCCAGGTAGTGTGCCCCTTATGAACACAACGACAGGGAAGCTAGGTGTGATAGCAGATGTGGTGAAAAGGAGAATAGTAGCTACGCTTGAAGAGATTAGAGGACATCCAGGTAGTGGGGGCCCTAGGATAAGAAAGGGATAGTTTGCCACTGATTGATTTGTGGTTAACCCAGTTATACATGCGGCCTTATTGCCTCCTACCCAACCTAGAACAGGATACTATTTGGTAGCAGTCTCTTAGCCCTTGAGCCCCTCTCCCTGTTGTACAAAACCCTACTGTGGAGATGGAGTGGGTAAAGATCCCAAGGTTTTGGTAGTTTAAGGTATACAGTCACACTCAGTTGGCCTGGGGATGGGGGGATTTGTGAAGTCGGGGGGAAAAAAGCTCCCCATCGATGGGGGTTTCTGTTGTAAGGATTTAGTTTTTAAAAGCCAGGAGAGTGGATGAGATCACTTATGTAGATGGGGATCCAGCCTACACTGGAGTACACTTTGGCTAACTAACCTCCAGGTAAACACACCTGCAGCTGAAGTGCTCTACACAGTCATCCAGGAATGGGCTCAGCTGGATGGGGGCAGTACCGTGCTAGATGTATGCTGTGGCACTGGCACCATAGGCCTGACCCTGGCCCGGGTAAGTAGGACATCTCCCTACTGACTGCTGATCATGAGTGTGAAGGCTGAGGCTAGCTACTCTCACATCCCAGATACAACCCAGTTGTGCTGCCTCTTTCTTTCCTGAGCAGCCAGGGCAGTGGGGCTTATCTGTTTCAGAAGGTGAAGAGAGTAGTTGGGATTGAGCTGTGCCAGGAGGCTGTGAAGGATGCCCGTGTGAACGCCCTTACCAATGGTGAGAACCTTTGCATCACACAGCAAGCAGGTGATCTGCCACAGCAGGACTTCTGCCATGCACTTTAATAACTATATCTACAATCTGTATTGAGGTTTTGGGGGCCTTCTGGGGAGTGGGACACCGAAGGGTCTATAGACTTTTGGCTGGGGCAGAAAGGCTTTGGGAGGGGGGTGCTGTATGCTCTCTAAGCCTGTTAGGCCCTCCCAGTGCCTGGCCCAGAGTCCAGTGACAATTATGACACTCTCCAGAGTTGAACAACGTTGAATTCCACTGCGGCAGGGCTGAGGATCTTGTGCCAGGCTTGGTGAGCAGACTGTCCTCCCAGCAACTTGTAGCTGTCCTAGACCCACCACGGGCTGGCCTACGTGAGTGGCTTCCATTTTGGGGAGGTAGCACCATTGGGTATTCCACCGCTAGGAGAGACTAGCCCCTATGTGCCTTTGTCAGATTCCAAGGTGATTCTGGCCATTCGTAGAGCTGAGAACATCAAGCGACTCCTGTATGTTTCCTGCAATCCCAGGGCAGCCATGGGCAACTTTGTGGAGTAAGTGATTTTTTTTTTTTTTTTCTTTTGGGTGTGTGTGGGGGGGGGGGGGGGGATATGATGACACACCTATCTGCCACCTACAGGAACCTCTGGGGCTAATATTGGAACCTCCTTCCCACCACAGCCTCTGCAGGGCCCCATCTAACCGAGTAAAAGGCATCCCATTCCGTCCAGTCAAGGCTGTGGCCGTGGATCTATTCCCACAGACTCCACACTGCGAGATGCTCATCCTGTTTGAGAGGATGGAACAACACCCTAACGGCATAGGAGCCCTGGGGCATCAAGAATCTCAAATTCCAAGAAATCCTCCTGATGTCACCCCAAAGGAAACAGAGACTTCCCTCTCACCCTAGGTCTTGGGAACTGCAGAAGTACAGAACAAAAGCTGAAAGCTCCCTACTAAGCAGAGGGTGGCAGGCAAACAGCAGTGGGCATGAGACTGGCCTAGTTGGCACTACGAACACCTGTGTCCTGTAACAGCCAGACTCCAGAATAAACAATTGCTAGCTTGCTGATGCTTCTGTGGTGAGACCCAGAGCTCTGAGTCATTCCTACTTGCCACCACTAAGGTACAGAAGAGTAGGGTAGCAAAGTACCTCAGTCTGTCAAGTCCTCAGGCTAAGGCTTGGCCAATTCAACTTCCCCAGTGTTGCAGGCCTGTGGTGCCACCACTCTGTGCTTCCATGTTTAAGCACCATCTTTATGTAGACTAGGCTGGCCTATGACTCCAATGCTGGGATTAAAGATGTCTGCCACTGTGCACAGCTTCACTGTGTGCTTAATGGAATGTGGGTTTTAGGACCAAACATCAATCATATACTCCAAAGGAGTGAGCACTGAGGATGGCCCCTGCAGGCATCAACTACTGAATACACACCATCTATGCTGAGTTCACATGGGATTAACTGTGCACCATGGCACTTAAAAACACAACTGACACCAGGACTGTCCTGGCCAGTTGAAGATGCACAAACATCCAACATTCTATAATCAAAAGAAACCAGCCATCCCTTTTGGACAGTTTTATGTGTTCAGACCATCAGGGTGCACCCTACAGCCATGGCCAGCATCCACACAGGCTCACAGCATTATAGCATAGCTGTGCATTTAAAACCTCACCCACCTATAAGAGATAGGGGGAGTGTGTGGTAGCACCTGTTGTTGACATTGTCTGGGCCAGTGCAGCTATAGAGAGATCACCATTACCATGTGCTTAAGGCTTTCTCAATGGCAAACCTGGGGTCAGTCAAAAGGCTGATCACAACTGAATGGGAGGCAAGAAAAGGAATCAAGTGTCCAATTCAAACAACTTGATTTGGAGGGTTCTTGCCAAGATTAACACAGAAGTTGACTGCTATGGGGGGCGGGGAGGAATATAGTGTTGGGATGCCACCTTGTCTTTCTGACAACACATGCCACCCATATAACTTCAGGTATGGGTTGAGAAACACTGAGAACATAAGACTGCAGCCACTCTGAACAGGTATTGGAGTAGGCTAACTCTTGACCAAGACTGGGGCTCTCAATATACCTCTACTCAATACCCTTCTCCATGGCTGTCCTGTGAGCATGGGTGGGTAAAGACTAAACCTGACACCAGGCTTGATGTGTGTACATAGCAGCCACCCTTGAGATCCAGAGAAGCCATAACTACTTGTCATGTGCAGTGCCAGCTCTTGGTCAGTGATGGGCTACACTGAAGGCCCTGTTTCCTATTTACACAAGTCCATCTGTTGAAATGCAAGATTCTACATGTCTTCTACTCTCACTGTAAAAGTTTCTTTCCAAATTCTAAAACATCATAAAAGCTTTTAAAAATTGATCAACAGATGGACTTGACTGTACAAAAATCTTTGTAGAAAAGTGTTGCTAGAGTTTATTGAAGGTGGGAGCTTGGGTATCCAGAAGACAGCTGTTAGGGCATTAAGACATCGTCAAAAGAAGTAGATTGCAATCTAAGAGCCAACCAGATTAACACTCAGTATCTTGACAGTTCAGTATCTTCACTATGCAATCTCTGAAAAGTAGTTCTGTTGCTAAAATTTTGTTTTATTTTAAGCCAAAATAGCCTGAAATAATCCTATTATAACTTTTTCAGAGGAAAATGGGAAACACACAAAGCAGGTAATACTACAGGACAAGATACCTGCACCTCTGATCAGGTCTCAGTGGCTCCACAAGGAACTATGAGCAAAGGGGCTACCTGGCATCATAGGCCAGCCAAAGCTATAAAACCTGGTCATCTCATCTATCAACCAAGCATCACTTCTTGTCAGTGCATATAGTGTACTAAAACTCATGAAAACCTTCATAAAAACAGTCCGCAGCAGATACATACAAGCAGGATCTACAGCTGTCTATCAGCTTCCAATTGTGCAGTTACTTATAGCTGATCCTATAAGTCACATAGAGCAGCTTCCAGAAGAACTGCTTCTTTGCATGTGTGCTGTGTTGTCACAGCTGTCCCCATGTGCCAGAGTAGAGCCGACACTGCCACAGGAAAGGAACTTAGGTTGGAGGCCTGGTGCTGCAGTGATGATGTGTGGCTGGTGGTCTCCTAGGTAGCACTGTTGGTCCATGCCGCCTACCTCATACATCCACTGTGCACAAGGGCTCACCGCCAGGCTGGGCAGATGCAACAATTGACATCTTGGGCTTCTTCCGAGTCTCCTCCTGGAAGAACAGAGGTCAATGATGCTAGAGGTGGGCCCAGCAATGAGATTCACAAGGGTGAAAGGGTGGAAGCCTTGTGATACCTGGCTAGGAGGGAAGGTACAGGGAGCGGGCTGGGTTGGGCCAGGCCAGAAGGGTCTCCTCAGAATGCCAGGGTAGACTCCCATGTGCTGCAGCTTCCCTAGCAATCTAGAGACACCCAGAATGGAAGAATTTGCAACAAGCTGGGATCCACCCCTCCAGGGTGAGTGTCATCCTAGCCTTGCTTGCCCGGAAGCCCAGTGAATTTCCCCCACAAGAACTATGTGTCTTGAGCCTGTTGCCTTGATCCCCACAACTAATCTCCCAAAGAGTCAAGCTAGCAAGTTCTGCTTACTCCAGCAGACAAGGCCCACCCCCACCTGAGAGCAACAGAAAGGCAAATGGCAATAGACACCTGGTCCTCAGAGTTTGTGTTCACACCTGGGACAAAGTCACCAGAGCTGGAATGGCTCCCAACTCAGAAAGTCTAAGGGTGTGAGTGGCTATAAGGTATTTCCCCAGACCAGGAAACTATGTCAGTAACAGAGCCCACTTGGGACAAGTTACCTATAGCAGTTTTATGGAAGCTTCATCAAGACCAAGTTCTACCCAGGCTTAACCATTCTATGACCTTTGAGTTATCAAGTACAAGGACAGTGCACAATCCTTGCCCTCGAAATACCTGACTACAAATCAGAACCTTTAGTGACTAAAAGGCCTATCTGTCCTCTAACTTGATGTTTTAGGAAAGCACCATCAATGCTAGAACTTAAAGGCCAACCTCATCTGGAAGGAAGATTAAGCATCTCCAGAGTCAGGGATCAGAAATGGGCTTCTAAGATTGAGCTATAATAGAAAGAAGCTGACCCAGCAATCCTGATGATTTAGTAATTGTGGTATGGGCAGAAACAGTACAGGGGACTGCAGGATTAGATGGTGAATTTGGGGGATAGGGAGGCAGATGGCCTGGGGGAGAGGTGAGAAAGGGAGATAATCACCCGTTCTGCAGCCAGCCTCTTCATTTCCTCTTGCAGCTTGCTCAGGATGTGAAGGTTGGGCCTGTTCTTCTTGGCATACTGCTGTAGCTCTATCACACTCTTGTCAGAGGTCTCCTAGGGACCCAAAGCCTGCTCTCAGAACTGCCAAGCAGCAGTATGCTCATGACCACCCAAAACAGGAGCATAAGGTCCTGGTGGGGCACAGAAGTGCACACCAGTGGCCCACCTGTAATGAGGCCTTGGCTGCTGACAGATGCAGGGTATAAGAACAGCCCTGGGCTCCCTGGCTTTTCCCAGAAACTCTGTCCCTTCCTGCATGATTACACTCTGTGTTTACTGGCTGAGTATGAAAGTCAAGCAGTCACTGTTAGGGACCCCGAGACAGTGGCAAGAGCATGGCTGAAGCCAACTGAGACATAACAGCCAACAGCCGTTCTCTTTGGTCCTTTCTTGCCTTGGAGGCCACAGCCAAGGATGCTCGCTGGCATGCCAGAGCTCATGGGCCATTCACCCTCTAGGTGAAGGAAGCCCCTGCCTATGACTGCAACAATGTTCCCTCTGTCTCAGCCCAGACTATGTACAGCAAATACTGCACCTACATTTCAACTCATAGAAAATGCTTCTATTAAGGCTGGGGATACAGCTCAGTGGTATAGTCTTTGCTTAGCTTGCACAAAGTCCCACATACGATCCCCAGCAGTAAGGAGGGAAAGGAAGCAGGAAAAGGAGGAGCCTTATACTGTTTATATTCTCCATGTGGCTCCTGGACCTCTGCCTTGCCAGCCCAGAGCAAGGACAGTGCCAGGCCTCAGTCTGATGAAACCCAATGGGGTGCTACACTGCTCCAGATTATTTATTGGCTCAAGGGTCCACAGCATAGTCTTCAGGGTCACCACCTATACTCTTCTAAATGATGGGATCGTAATGATCCAGGTAGTTTCTACATATATTAAGGGAAAAGGTAAAAATACTGGTGATGTATAGCTCAGCAGTAGAGCATTTGTCTAGATATTCAAGGCTCTAGGTTCCATCCTTAGCACTTTAGCCAACAATCACTCCCAGTACTTCCCCATACTCATTAGGTTTAGAGATTGATTTAAAATTTGAGAACTGGGTAAAAGCCACAGAAACAAAACAGGCAATATTCATATTCTGTAAGCCACTGAGATCTTCAACTAAACAAGGATACACTGTCTTGGGAACTGCCAAAAGACAGCCCGCGAGTCTTCACACAATTCAGCACCAGGTGGTGTTCACTGCCGCTACTGTCTGGTGTTTGACAGGCTTGATGCTCTAGGTGTGCCCCTAATAGTTCATACTTAAATATTTGGCAGATTCAAGAAGGTGTAGCTTGGGCGTCCCCACCCTCAGTCTGCACAATCATTGGCACAACACAGAAGAGACAGGCTTAATCAAAAGTCTGACCTTAGCTGGGCGGTGGCGGCGCACACCTTTAATCCCAGCACTTGGGAGGCAGAGGCAGGTAGATCTTTTTGAGTTCGAGGCCAGCCTGGTCTACAGAGCAAGATCAAGGAAAGGCGCAAAGCTACATAGAGAAACCCTGTCTCAAAAAAAAAAAAAGAGGCCTGGCCTTGACAGCAAACCCTAGATAGGAGCTCCAAAGCAAGAAAAAGGGAAGCAGAGCAGCTGCCGGACCACCTGACAGTCTGGTTACCTGCTTCACCATTTTGCTGCTCTCACGGCCATACATGCGCAGTAAGGACCCCCAGTTCTTGACATGTGGGTGCAGTAGCTGAAGGATTTTCTGAGAGGCTAACTGTTTCCCAACTCGTTTATTCTTACCTGTGAGAGGAAAAAGCAAAGGTGTAGAGAAGTCATAAATATCCAGACATGAAAACCTTTCCCTGGCACCTAGGGAGCCATGCAGAGGATTCCACAGGAGGGTAGACAGTGCTTTGCCACTGTGCTAGATACTATGACTCACAGTCCAGAGACCTGGACCCAGGTACCACTCTGCCGAGCGGCTTTCAGGAGATCCAGGCGAGGACAAGTGGGAAAGCTACTAGCCAAGACAATGAAGCTTCCTTCTCTGCACCAGCCCACTCCACCCCACTTTCGTGCAACACACAGACCATCAGCAGCAAGGCCTCCTAAAGTCTGTGGCTCCTGAGAGTAGGTAGGTGCCTGGGTGGAGCCTCCATATGAAGGATACCCTGAGCCAGGAGAGCTCTCCAGGCTGAAAGATCGGTGGACTGCTCACTCGCTCAGCCTTCTCAGCAGTGACCTCTGTGGGGACTGGAGTTTGTAGGGTGCAGCAACAGCCATAGGAAACTGGACCATCCAGGTCTAAATTTGGGTCTGTATTTCCCAGGGTCCTCTATTTATCACCCCCAATATATATAGAACTAATTTTTCCTTATAGTGGTTACCCACTGCTTTACAAAATTTATGGTTTTATTATTATTATATTATTATTGTTTTTAGGAATAAGGTCTCACTATGTTGTTCAAGCTAGTACTGAACTCACATCCTCACATGATTGATTCTCTGCCCAGTTTCCTTCCTAAGAAGCTGTAACTACTGGCTTTCTGTTGGCTTTTACTAAGCAGCTATGTCAGATGTAAAAGCAGAGTGAGATGGTGCCTACAGACCAGAATACAGGTGTGCAGATGGATAGATAGCCATCAGGAGGCACCTCAGCCTGCTCCTCGGGAAGCCAGCCCTTCACCCTACCAAACTGGATGGTTAGAGGAAAGAGAACAAACAGTGGAACAGGAGGAAGAATGCAGACAGGATGACCACAAATCTAGCTTCAGATGAAGGTGTGGTGGCCCACACACAAAGCTGGGGCTTCGGGTGACTGCCACAGCAGTAGTAGACTAGGCCACACACCCTCATATCAGAAACGACTGGCCATACCCCGGCAGTCCTCTGAAAACATGCCAGTCTATGAGGGAAGCAGGGAAGGAGACAAGTCCTTACACCACCCGCGCACTGTGTGTTTGCCGCATGCCATGACATATTCACTCTTCTGGTTTTTCCCAGGAACCACTTCAAACTTGATGGATGTGTCACCCATTCCATGGTTTCTTTTAGGGGAAAACAAAGATGACAAGAAGGTATCAGTGGATGATGCTTGGACATGGTGACTTCTGGGGAGGGATACCAAATGACAAAGTCCATTTATAACTTTCCAAAGAAACCCCAAACCCCTCCCTAGATGTTCAGCTGACTAAGGGAGATTCTCCACACACTCCATATACATTTCAGTTACCCAGGGCTCGCCTATCAGCCAGAGCCAAGGGGCTCCTGTATGTCCAGGCAAACAGATAATGACTCTACCTTGGGACAAAAGTCAAGTGAAACTCTGAGATACTCCAGAGGAGCTCCCATGACCTGATTCTTGAAGAAGGTGCTCCCTACCCTACCTTTTAAGGCACTCATGGAGGATCTGATACGGAGACAACAGCCCGGCCTTGCTGGTCAGCTCGTAGACTCGTGAATCCTCAATACTGATGTGGTTAAAATACTAAAATATAAAGCACATGCCTGTGAATCCTGAGCAAACCCATACCTCCTGGGAGTCATGCCACGTGTGCTTCCCTCATGCATTGAACATCTTTTCCTGTCACCTCACTAGAACATGTCACACCCCTGATATCCCTGTTAGTTGGTAGAACTGTTTGGGAAGGATTAGAAGGTGTGGTCTTGTTGGAAAAGGTGTATCACTGTGGGTGGGCTTTGGGCTTTCAAAAGCCCATACCATTCCTAATTAGATTCACCCCCTCACCCAACCTCCTGCTTGTGGATGAGATGTGAGCTCTTGGCTACTTCTTGAGCACCAAGCCTGCCTGCCTGCCTGCCACCATGCTTCTCACCATGATGGTCATGAACAAACCCTCTGAAACTGTAAGCCCCAATAAACTCTTCTATAAGTTGCCTTGGTCATAGTGTTTTGTCAGAGCAATAGAAAAGAAAAGTAACTAAGACACACAGGGAGAGAAACTTTGCACAGCAAGACTCAGGTAGGCTAGGGGTAGTTAAAGCAGCCATGAAATGCAAAGGACAAAGGACAGAGGCTCAGAATTAGTAGCTAACAGAACCTTTCCAGCCTTGATCTCTTGACTGACACTATACTACTAAGTGAACAGAAGAGGCCATACAGCTCAGCTCACACTATAGCACAGACCATCTCAGAGACTAACTGCAGAAACAGAGTACAGTCATGCACTGATAAATCTACCTGTTGATAGTGGATCACATACACAAGAGTAGTCCCATAGGATTTTATCACCTAGCAACATTAGTCATCCTAGTTTGTGCAGGTACCCTCTATAAGTTTACATAAGTAAATCGTCTAAGCAATACATATCTGTACACAAACTGGGTGACTTTAAGCAATAATAGTGTGTTCTCTCACAATTCTAAAAGCAAGAAGTAAATTCAGAGTAGTCAGCAAAGCTATATTCCCTCTGCTGGGAAGCTCCAGCTTCTGGTAGCCCAGGTCCTTTGGCTTATGGCAACACCAAGACAATCTTACTTAGCCTCTTTGTTTCTCACCTCTGGAAAACCAGTCACAATTATTCAACCACAAGTCAATAAATAACTGCAGCAACCTAGTCTCCAAAGATCACGTTCTGAGGTACTGAAGATTAGTCCTTCAATAGATCCTTTTCAGGAACATAATACAACCTAGACCAGACTCCCCAGGAGACTTAGAGCAAAGATAAATTTTTCAGTTGACAAGCAAATAGGAACAAAGAGCTTGAAACAAACATGAAAACAATAGAGCCCACTGGCCAGAGGATCTCTGCTGGGAGCGGAAAGTCTCTCACCAGCCTGCTAGGTAGATGCCTACTGTTGTGGAATATTATTATTTTAAGGTATGTTACGTTTGTTTATGCTGGAAACATTTTGATGATGCAAAGATGTGTCTTTTATGTTGCATTTGTTTAACTCTGTGAAGCTGTGTTACATTGCCTGTCTAAAGCACCGGAATGTCTAATGAAGAGCTGAACGGCCAATAACAAAGGTAGGAGAAAGGATAGGTGGGGCTGGTGGTCAGAGAGAATAAATAGAAGGAGAAATCTGGGAGGAAAAGAAGAAAGAGCAAGAGAATAAGGTGAAGAAAAAAGAAGAGAGATCTAGGAGTGAGGGAAGGAGGAGGGCTCTAGGGGCCAGTCACCCAGCTATACAGCAAGTCACAAAGTAAGAAGAAGTAAAGAAAGGTATATAGGATAAAGATAAAAGGCAAGAGGTAGACAAGACAATTTAAGAAAAAACTGGCTAGAAATAAGCCAAGCTAAGGTCGGGCATTAATGAGTAGTAATAAGTCTCCATGTGTATTTATTTGAGAGCTGGGTGGTGCCCCCCGCCCCAAAGGCCAGAGTAAAAACAACCAACTACAATCTACAGAGCCCCAAAGCCCAGACCCTGGGTCACATGAAACAGCTAAGTCAAGTCCTCTTAGAATGGCACATGGAAGGTTCTCCTCTGTGTTTGCACTGTTCTGGTGACAACAGTGTGGAGGAAATTAGGACATGGAGAGTCCAGCCAAGATTGGTGAGCATGAATTCCAACTGTCATGGTTTGGCTATTGTCTTCAAACAGGCATCCAAAGATGCCTCTGCCCTCAAACATAGGGTAGCCATTCACCCTCACCAGGAGTTAGGCCCTGGAACTAACCACAAGGCAGTCAACTGGTTAGCAACATCACCCTATATGACCCTGCTCTACCCAGTAGTTGATACCTGGACATCAGGGTTCAGCAGGCAGAAGCCAGTTTATGTCCAACCCCAAACTCCTCCCAACCAGCATACCCACCGAAGAACACACACTCAGAAACACAAAGATGTCTGTGTCGGATACAATACTCTGAACATAAAGCTTACCACAGTAACCATCTCTGTGGAGTGTGTCTGCAGTGTAATCAAATGGCAAAATGACCTACAGATAATCACTGATATTCCTGGGAGACTCAAGTGCCCACAGATGACAAAGAAACATAAGCTGCTCGTGGACAGCCCATGAAAATCTACAATTTACTGAGGAACAGCATCTTGAAAATCAGACTTCCGAAGCAGCCTTCAGCAACATCCACTCAAGACAAACCAATGTGGCTATAAATTATCCCACTAAGAAAACATCAGGTCCAGATGACTTCACTGGTAATGAATGACCACTCCACATTTAAGGAGGAAATAATACCAATTCTACACAAATTTAAGGATGATACTTCACAGCTTAGTTAATGATGCTACCAGTACCATATTAAAACAAGAGGAGAAAGTACAAAACCAAATAAAACAAAACCTACACAATAGCAACCCTCAAAAACACAGAGGAAAAATTTTGAAGAATATTAGCTAGTATGCATGGTGGTGTGTGCCTATATGCCCAGCATTCAGGAATATAAGGCAGGAAAATCCTAAGTTCCATGCCAGACTGGGCTATGTACCAAGACCCTGTCACAAAAAAATAACACACTGAGCTCAGTGGAACACCCTTTAATCCTAGCACTCAGGCTGATAGACTTCTGTGAGTTCAAGGCCAGCCCCTGGTCTACATAGTGAGTTTGAGGCCAGCCTGGTCTGCATAGCAGGTTCCAGGCCAGCTAATATAACAGTGAGTCCCTGTCTCAAACAAACAAAATACACAAAAACAAAGGGTAGACAAGATGGCTTAACAGATAAAGCCCTTGCTATATAAGCCTGAAAATCTGAATTCAATCCCTAGAACTCACACAAAGGTAGAAGGAAAGAACAAAGTTGTCCTCTGACTTCCATGTGTGTTGTGTGGAACATGTGCTCACACAAAGTAAAATAAATACCAAACACAGACACAGACACAGACACACACACACACACACACACACACACACACACACACACACAAAATAAATGGGAACCAGTAGTATAATAGAAAGGTATTTCAGGAATGAATCCTTTAAAAGAATCAATATAATTAACTACATTAACAAATAAAAAATAAAAATATCATACCATCGGGTTGGGGATTTAGTTCAGTGGTAGAGCGCTTGCCTAGCAAGCACAAGGCCCTAGGTTCGGTCCTCAGCTGTGACCAAAAAATCATACCATAATAAGATCATAGACATGGTACCAAAAAAGGCATCTGGCAGAAATCTAATAGCTTTTCATGTTAAAAGTGCTCAACAGCCAGCCAGCCAGCCAGCCAGTGGTGGTGCATAACTTTAATCCCAGGGAGACAGAGGTAGGGGGAATCTCTGAGTTCGAGGTCAGCTTGCTCTACAGAGGGAGTTCCAGGACAGCCAGGGCTACACAGAGAAACCTTGTCTCCAAAAATGGAACAAAAAAAAAAAAAAAAAAAAAGAAGGCAGGAAGGGAGGGAGGGAGGGAGGGAGGAAGAAAGAAATGCAACCGAGGCAGAGGAGACCTTTCTCAGCCCAATAAGGATTATCTGTGAACCCCACAGACAATACCACACTGGGTAGTAAGAACTGAATACTACCCCCCTGAGATGAGGAACAAACATATCTACTATTTCTATTCAACAACAGCCAAGGGCTGTTAAGACATCCAGACTGGCAAGATAAGAGGTAGTGGCGCACACCTTTAATCCCAGCACTCGAGAGGCAGAGGCAGGAGGATCTTTGTGGGTTTGAGGCCAGCCTGGTCTACAGAGTGAGTTCCAGGAAAGGCACAAAGCTACACAGAGAAACCCTGTCTCAAAAAACCAAAATAAAATAAAATAAAAGACTATAGGAAACACAATCTTATACACACATGAATTAGTTACTTATCTGTTGCTAAAACATAATAACCAAAAACAACTTATAGAACAAAGAATTTATTGGGGCTTACAATTCTACAGATAAGCATCCATCCTGACAGGAGACATGGATCCCATCTCAAACACAAGCATGGAGCAGAAAGAGTAGGCTGGAAGTAGGACAAGGCTATACACTCTAAATGCTCACATCCAGGTATGTACTAACTCCAGCAAGGCTGCACCTCCTAAACCTCTCCAATCAAAACTACCAACCAAGGACTAAATTGAGCTTATGGAGGACATTTCTTATTAAGCATCCACAAAAGATGACCCAAAAAAATCTACAGTAGAACTATAAAAACTAATATATGAATTTAGAAAAGCAGCAATACACAATACACAAACAGTAAGTTGTATCTACATGCTAGCAATGAACTAAGACCCAATGTTTACTCACCACAGTGGGACAATCTAAGAAATATAAAATGTGAGCAGGATCTGCATGATAAAAACTTCCAACTACTAACAAAGACAAAGGCTGAGAGACCTACTAGTACAGGGAAATCTTTGTCCAATGATCAGCTAATCTAAATGAACCAACTTAGTAGACATGTTACATAAAAATACAGAAAGGTAATACTCAAGAATGCAGATAATACTTTGCAATTATTATCTGGGAAAGATATTACTAAAAGTTGAACTATAAACTCCTCCAAAATTTACAAGTTGAAGTCTTAACTCTTAGTACCTCAGAATGTGACTACATGGGGTGAGTGGGCCCTACTCGAGGACTCATTCCTTATAAACAGAAAAAAACATATCTTCAAGGAAAAGCACAAACATGAAGATAGCCAATCTAGAACCCAGTAGGCCTCTGCTCAATGTCTAGAAGAAACTAACAAGCCTGACATTATTTTGGACTTCTGACTTCAAGAACGAAGGCAACTAAATGTCTGTGGTTTAATCTGTCCAGCCTTTCTTTGTTATAGTAGGACCAGTAAACAAATATTAACAGCAATACCTAATCTTGGTTGTGGTGCTGTATGTGTGTGGTGGGTATGTGAGTACCCCATTTCCATAGCTGCCAAACGTTTTAAATGTCTACTTCTCAACAAAAAGCGAGACACACAGACTGTTAGGTAAGAACTCCAAACTACTCACAATAGAAAGCACAGACTTTGGCTGTTGGAGATAGCTCAGTTGGTAAAGCACTAGCCATGCAAGCATGAAGACATATTTGAACCTCACAACTGTCATTAAAAAAAAAGCCAGGCAATCTGAGCACCAGGACAAGCAAGTTTCTAGACCTTACTGGCTGGCAATCCTATTCTAATTGGTAAATTCCAGGCCAGGAAAGAGATTCTATCTCAACAAGATGATCAGTATCTGAGGAATGACATTTAAGGATGACCTGTGATCTACACACAGACATACAAAAAACATACAGCACAAAATTAAATAAATCATACCTAGAGGCTGGAGAGATGGCTTAGCAGTTAAGGGTACTTACTGCTCTTGCAGGGGACCCACATTCAGCTCCAGAACCCATGTTAGGCAGCTCACAACTACCTGTAACTAAAGCTCCAAGGGGATCCAACAACCTCTTCTACCCTCTATGGGCAACCCCCACCCCAATACACACGATACACACTTACACAGACACATATGCATAAGTAAATATAATAAAAATTGGGACTGAAGAGAGATAGCTTAGCAGTTAAGAGGGCAGTGGTAAAATACATCCCTAGCAAAGCCATGGGTTCAATCCCTGACATCATAAAATAAATTTAATCAATCAATGAATCAGTCAGTGAGTTAAGGGTAACAGGGGATTACTAAACAGGAAGAAAGGGAATAAAAGGTCATTCTGCAACCATCTCCTTCCCAGGTACCATGCCAGCTTCCTTTGAGGCAAATATGGCAATGATCAATGATCAACGATCAATAATAAAGGGGGAAGGTTTGAGGCAGCTCAGTGGGTAACGGTACTTACTGCCAAGTCTAATAGCAAAGGAGTTCATTCCTTGGGATCCATATGGTAGTCCTCTGAACTCCACATGTGTGCAGTGGCATGTACATACCCACACAATAAATATATAAATAAATAAATGAGGGACTAGAGAGATGGTTCAGCAGTTAGGAGTGCTTACAGCTCTTCCAGAGGACCCGAATTTATTTCCCAGCATCCATGTTGGGCAGCTGAGAGCTGCCTGTGACTCCAGCTCCAGGGGATCTGATGCCCTCTTCTGGCCTCCCTGGGCACCTGCACTCACATGGCAGACACACAGACACACATACAAATAAAATCCATCTTAAAAAAATAAAATAAAAATGCTGGGTGGTGGTGATGCATGCCTTTAATCCCAGCACTCAGGAGGCAGAGGCAGATGAATCTCTGAGTTTGAGGCCAGCCTGGTCTACAGAGTGAGTTATAGGATAACCAGGGCTACACAGAGAAACCCTGTCTTGAAAAAACAAAAACAAAACAAAAAAGTAAATAAAAGATTGTAAAAAATAATGTTTTTTTCCTTTGAAATGAGACCAGTTTTAAGTACCACAATGCTGAGAAAAATTCTCCAAGCTGCCTATAAATCATTTTAAAGAGCTGGCCTTCTATTGTTAAGATTATAAATAAGCCAGCACAGGTGTTTCTGTGACAAAGATCCACAGCTGTTTGTAACAAACTGCAAAGTTAAAGATGAACCAGTAACAGGATTTTAAAGTGGCCCAAAGGAAGGGCCAGCAAGATGGCTCAGTAGTAAAGGTGCTTATCACATAAACCTAATGATCTGAGTTCCATCCCTAGAACCAAAGTAAAGTAAGGAGGGCACCAACTCCATGAATTTGTCCTCTGGCCTACACATGTACATCCACACACAACTTGAGAATAAGTTTGCATACTCATGCACACACAGATGCACATACATAAACCAATAAATTAAAAGAACTAGAAAGTAACAAGGATAGCAACAGATACAATTAGTCATTCATTATCCAATCTTTCATATATACTGAATTGATACATAGTGAGTTAAAAAACAACAAAAACAGCTACCTTCGCTCCAAATAAATATAGAGAAGGCTGAGCAGTGGTGGTGCACGCCTTTAATCTTAGCACTGAGGAAGCAGAGGCAGGTTAATCTCTGTGAATTTGAGGCCAGCCTGATCTATAAAGTGAGTTCCAGGACAGACTCCAAAAGCTACACAGAGAAACCCTGTGTCAAAAAAACAAACAAACAAAAAATGTAGAGAAGCAGTTGAGGATAGACAGACACACACACACAGACAAAAACCCTACACAGAACAAAGGCCCATGGCACCAGATTCCTTTGTCCTGGCATGCCTTGTCTCACTTGTTCTCACTGTCTCTGTCCTTTATCCATCTCCCTCCTCCTGGCAGCTGATGAGACCTCTAGCTTGTATGCCCCATTCTTTTCTCTGTAATGCCAAAAACTTGTTCTTGAGTTCCCTTCTGAGTTTTTAATATTCTTTTACAAAAACAGTTTCTCTGTATGTATGGATGTTTTGGCTGTACGTATGTCTGTATACCACATATGTATAGTGACCATGGAGGCTAGAAAAGAGCATCAGATCTGGAACTGAGCACATGGGGGGCGGGCAGAGAACTGAATCCAGGTCCTCTGCAAGGGGAGCAAGTATTCAATCATCTCTTCGGCTTCTATTTTTATTATTTATTTTTATCATTTTTAATTATGTTTATATTATATATGTACATTATGAGTCAATGCGCCCAGAAAGGCGGAAAGTATTGACCCAATGTGGGTGCTAGGAACCAAATTCAGGTCCTTTGCAAGAACAGTATGTGTTCTTAACTGCTGATGGCATAGGCCTTTAATCCCAGCACTGGAAGGCAGAGGAAGGTGGATCTCTGGGAATTTGAGGTCAGCCTGACCTACATAGAGAGTTCCAGACCAGCCAGGCTACAGAGTGAGACACTGTCTCCAAAAAAAAAAAAACCAGACAGACATATACACAGGGGTTGGGGTGGGGGGAGCATGGAGATATGGCTCAGGGACAGAGTTCTTGTCTGGCATGTCTAAAGCCCTAAATCCTATTCCTAACACAAGAGGAAGGGCAGGGTGGAGATTATGAACACTAGCGGTGTCTCCTAGTAGAGTCAAATTAGCAAACACAAAGATAGGTCTATCAAGATCATCTAGTCTGGGGAACAAAAATAAGTAGTAGAGTTTCAGAAACCATTAGAACAAATTAAAATTACCAGTAAGTAGTATATCAAGCTACCCCTGTCTTTGGTGTTTTGTATTGTTTTTTGAAACTGGTTAATCTACTGAGTACTCCAAGCCAGCAAAATACTCACAAGAATGTGGGTGGCACCTGAGGCACAACCTGAGGTTAGTATCTGCATGCATGTACATGTACACACGCGCACACACACCTGAAGCACATGCACACAAATGCACAAAAGAACTGCCTGCCACAAACCCAAAGGCAGAGGTTCTTCGGTGCAGGTGGAGCGAATGTCCTTTAGCTAGGCTAAGAGGACCAGTTTGAGGGGAGCTCTTGCACTTCCTGCATAACCAAGCAGGCCTACATACAGGATTTCACCAACAGTGCAGCCCAAGAAAAACCCTTCTCTGACTTGCTTGAGCCCTCACTCACCTATGAAAACAGGCCTGGAGAAAAAAAATCCATCCTCTATCTTGTCCTGTTCTCTTGGACCCTTCCTTGTCCTTCCTTCTGGTGTACTGTCTTTCTTTCTTTTCTATGTGCTCCATTGGGGTCACTCCTTTTTCTTTTTCCTTTGGGGGCGGGGAGCTGAGACAGAACCTCATGTAGCTCAAGCTGACTTTGAATAACTACAGACCTGAGGCTGTCCTTGCCCTGGTCCTCCTGCCTCTATTTCCCAGGTGTGAGGACGACAGGCAGGCACTACTACAGCACAGCCAAGCCATGGCTTTTCTGTACCTTTACCCCAATAGTTTTTTCTCTTTTTCTTATGTTCCTCATCGCTGAATATAGTTAAAGGCTACTAGATGGCGCAATGGCAAAAGCATTTGCCACATAAGCTGGAGTGACTGAGTTTCAATCCTGGAACGCACATGGTAGGAGGAAAGAACCCATTTCCTAGAGTTGTTCTTCCACCTCCACACTTGCATGTACCCGCACACACAAAAAAATAATTTTTAAAAATGCAATACAAAAACTGAATTTTTTTTTTTGTTTTTTTTCGAGACAGGGTTTCTCTGTAGCTTTGGTGCCTTTCCCGGAACTCGCTTTGTATACCAGGCTGGCCTCGAATTCACAGAGATCCACCTGCCTCTGCCTCCCGAGTGCTGGGAAAAAAATTAACTGTTTTTAATTACTGTTGCCTGTTTTCTCTTAGTGCAAATGGGAACATGACTCCAAGAAGCCTAATAAGAGTCTACCAATGACCCCCATAAAATTTTAAATTCCATTTAAATAAAAAAATGTTTTGGTTTTTTGAAACAGGGTCTATGTAGTCACTGGCTGGCCTGGAACTAATTATGTAGACCAGGCTGGCCTCAAACTCATAGAGATCTGCTTGCTCCTGCCTCCCATTTACATAAAAATTTAAACACCTGAAAAGCAATACCTATCTTGACAGATATGCAAAACATAATGTAGAAGCACAAGAACTCTGAAAAGCCAAGGCAACACAATTTCTGAAAATATTCAGGACTCTATCATAGATGAATCCAATAACAAAAGGGTTCAAAGGCCAAAGAACTTAAAAGTCTGATTTTAAAATGATCAGTGACCTCAAAAAAAAAAAAAAAAAAACCAGACAAGTAAAGAAATCAATTTAAAATCAAGATGAAACTCCTTTCCTGTGAATAGCCATAGAACCATATTTATTGTCAAAGATTTACACAGGACAGGGTTTCAGACAGCTCTAACAACTACAATCTCAATCTTACATACTCTGCTAGGTTCATTTCCATATTTGTATAATACATACTCAACTAAAGGATAAAATTCTTCAAGACTTTCCCTCTGCCTTCACAAAGACAAGCAAGTTCCTCTTACAGGCTAATGACTACACCCTTGACATGGTGCACACACACCTCTGGTTGAGGCAAGGGGGTCAGTGGATGTATGGCAGTTGCAGCTCCCAGCAGAACAAGATCACCACACTCACCTCCAGTTCCTCACTGTCTTTGGGCTTCTCCTCAGAGGTCTGTTTAACAAAGTCAGGGATGAGAATTTCCAATGTGGCTCGGGCTACAAAAAGAAAAAGTCTGAGGTAAGGGCTTGAGCCCAAAGGAAAACCAGGCATGCTGCCCAGCCAGCAGTGAGCTACATGCTGGCTCCCACATTCGTAGCCAGAGCAGCAACGGCACTTTAAAAGGTAGATTGGGAGAGGATAAAGAATAAGTGCATCCTGAAGAAGGGACAGTGAGATGGTAGAAGTTTTGTATGCCAATTTTACCAAGGGAGGAACTCGCATCTACATTTTAATCAAATTGTAGTATATATAAAAATGGCTTGGAGAACCTGGACCCAAGGAGGCCTGACAGCAGACATCCAGACCACAACACATGGATACCAGCTACTATGAACAGGCAGGTGGGTAATTCTGAGGAACTCTGAAAGAAGCATGTATAAGAAGGCGGAATGAGGGTGACAACAACATGAACAGGCCATACCTATTACAATAATGGCTCAGCCTGATGCAGCAATGCACTGTTGGTAAGACATCCCAGCAAAATAAGCACATAATAAAGACCAAGCAGTGCAGATGTCTAGAAAGTATAGTCAGAATAGGCAGAGAAACAAAGCCCAGCACAGAGACAGGTAACCTTGTAAAAAGAATAGCTTAGGACAAGCCTGAGGATGTTTTCATTCCTCTTCCAGGCCCCATCTCCAAAGTTATCTGTTCAATGTCTCAATAATTTGTTGAGCTGAAAAATCTTTTTAGGCTGAATCTTTCTAAAATGGATAGCAGGAGCTAGAGCCTAGTTCAGTGGTAGAGCACTTTACCTTGCATGTCAAGACCTGGCTCAATCCTTAGCTCTGCATAAGGAGAAAGTTAACAAAATAGGTATAAGGCATTCCTGGAGAGGCAGAATATGCAAGCTAAGGGCAGCTGAACAGAGGACAGGCAGTAATGTGATGCAGAAAGACTTCTTATTGTCCTCAGCATTGGCCACAAAAACAAAGTAGCACAGAGGAACACCCTCTGATTCTTACAAGTAGGAAATCCTCCCCCTGCCACTAGGACCCAGTAAGACTGAGAAAACTAGTATGACCCCTGTTCTGTATAGAGACCAGTTCTGGAAGACAACATGCCCATAGGATGAAGTTCAAGAATGGCCCTGTATGTACCAGGGCCAGAAGTATACCTAACACTAGTCTGCAATGCATCCACTGCTCAGAAAAGCCCAAATAACCCCAACGCTGAGCAAAATGGCTTGGCACAAAAATGCTGTCTATTCATGCATGGAGGCAGAAGGCAAAGGTATGGTGCAGTGGGTCTTTTAAAAGAAAACACCAGTATTCTTGGGATGAACATGGTGTGCAACAACTGTCTAATCCAAGAAATAGTCTATATAAATATCAAAAACCCTCAAGATGGTGGTAAAGTGACAATCCACCTTTTTTTCTCTTAGCATGCTCACATTTTGCTGTTTAAATACAAACTTGCATGCCAGGTGTGGTGGTTCATGCTTTAATTCCAACAATCAGAGAAACCCTGTCTCAAAAAACCAAAAATAAAAAATAACAAAACAAACTTGCACATACCCCACATGGCCCCAGTAGAACACTGTATGCATGATAAATAAATCTTAAAAAGTAAGTAAAAAAATAAAAATCTGACCCGAAGATGGGGGATGAGAATGGCTCATGCCTTTAATACCTGTACTTGGGAGACAGAGGCACATGGATCTTTGTGAGTCCAAGGCCAGCCTGGTCTACAGAGCAAGTTCGAGGACAGCCAGGGCCACACCGAGAAATCCTGTCCTGAAAAATAAACATACAAAAAAAAAAAAAAAAAAAAAATGTTTTTAAGACATAACCTTGGCTATCCTGGAACTCATTCTGTAGACCAGACCAGCTTCAAACTCAGAGATAATGACTGTCTCTGCATTCCAAATGAATGTTGGGATGAAAAGTGTGTTAGCCCGCTACTATTATCTTATTTTAATTATGTGTGTATGTATGTGCAGAAACCAGAGGCATTAGATTTCCCTGGAGCTGGAGTTAAAGGTATTTGTAACTGCCCCATGCAGGTTCTGGTAATTGCGGTGATTAGAATAAGAATGGCCCCCACAGTTTACTGACTTTGAATGCTTGGTCCCTAGATGGTGGAATTGTTTGGGAAGGATTAGGAGGCATGGCCTTGCTGAAGGATATGTATCATGGGGATGGGGGGTTTGAGGCTTCAAAGCCCACACTATTCCTAGTTAGCGCTCTCTGCCTCATGCTTATAAGTCAGATATAATCCTCAGCTACTGCTCCAGGACCATGCCTGCCCTACCTGCCTCCATGTTCCCACAATGGTCATGAACTCACCTTCTGAAACCACAAGTCCCAATTAAGTGCTTTATCCTAGAGTTGCCTTGGTCATGGTGCTTTGTCAGCAGAAGAAAAGTAACTAGACAGGAACCAAACTTGGTTCCACTAAGAGAATAGTGTATGCTCTGAACTACTGAGCTACCTTTCTAACTCATGCTTGTCTTTTCACTTCCTTAGTTTAAATCATTACAATAAGTATATAATTACTGTTTTGTCAAAGCTGAGTTACACCCCAGCCTTGCTTGACAGCCAAGGCTAGCCTGAAACTCACAATGGTCCTGAAGCAGCTTCTCAAGTCCTACAATTACAGGCATGGACCACTACTATTATGTTTTAGAATCAAAGTAGAGGGAAGCAGAAATGGCTCAGTAAGAGTTAAGGGCATCTGCTACTCTGGTTTGGTTCCCAGCACCCATAATCAGGTGACTCACAACTTCCTTCAACTCCAGTACCAGAGAATCCAATGCCCTCTTCTGGCCGCTGACGGCACCAGCACACAAGTAGTTCACATGCAGAAAGAAGCGCGCGCACGCGCGCGCGCGCGCGCACACACACACACACACACACACACACCCCTTTTTTAGAAAGAACATTAAAAAATAGATTACATGAATAAATGTCTTACCCACACCCCTAAAAACTTACTCATTACTCAGCCCCTTGCTAATCAGAGTGAGGCAAACCCAGCAGGCAGCATGTCTCTGGATACTAAATGTGCTATTTAATACTGATTACCAGCTTCTGTGATCAATATCTAAATTAAGTTAGCCTCTAGGGCATACTTGTGAACGAATATCTAGACATGGGTAACTAAGGTGGGAAAAATCCACCTTAATGGTGAGTGGCACCATGTTATGGGCATGAGATTCTGGGCTGAACCAAAAGGGGGAAAGAAGCTAAGCACTGGCATTCATCACTGTCAGCTCCTGACTACAGATGCCATGCTGGCAGTACCCTCAAAGTCCTGCACCAAGCCTTTCTCACCATGGTAATCTGTACCCCTTCAGGAGTCAAAACATACTCTTTCTTTCTTAATTTGCTTTTGTAAGGGGACCTATCACAGCACCAGGAAAAGTAACTGATATACCAAGCAAACCACATTACCAGCTTTATTCTTCGCAAGTTTTTTGCTGCTTGCAGTTCCAGATCCGTAAGTCACACCATCAATGGTCACCGAGGCACCAAAAGGCTCACTTGGATTCTCTTGAAATTAAAATTACTGGTTTTAAAACACACTTGTCAAGACATGAAAAGCATGCATATACAAAGTCTGTCAGTCCTGACAAGATACCCCTGAATAACGCATGTCTGTGCTTGTTTGAGATGTGCAGACAAGGCTGGGAGATGTGAAGACAGGCAGCAAAGGACACAGATGGGAAGACTGAAGAGCATGGGCTACTATGGGAAATGACCCAAAGGGGAAACAGGAGCTGAAGGCAGAGCTTCCCAATACAAGGTAGGGATGTGGTCTCTGAAAGACAAGGAGGACTGTCAAGAATGGCAAAGCATGGGCTGGGCGGTGGTGGTGCATGCCTGTAATCCCAGCACTCTGTGAGTTCGAGGCCAGCCTGGTCTACAAAGCGAGTTCCAGGAAGCCTCCAAAGCTACAGAGAATCCCTGTCTCAAAACAAAACAAAACAAAACAAACAAACAAACAAAAAAAGAATGGCAAAGCATAGGACCAAGGACATCTGAGAAACAGCACCCCCCAAAAAAATGAGTGATCCCCGGTCTCAGATCCCAAGAGCAACCACACTAGCATTCACAATCTATATAGAGGAAATCACCGATGACAGAGCTGTCAGGAAGTGTGGTGAGATCAAGGCTCCTTCATTGTTGGGGGGTGGGAGTGGCAGACACAGGACAGGAAGATGAGGAAAGAACTCAATGTACAACAGAAAGACCTTTATTACAAACTGTTCTTGACAAGCCAGGAGCTACTAAGGTAGAGCAGAGAAGACACAAAAAAAAAAAAAACAGGGGAAGGTGGGGAATAGGACAAACTCCAAAGGAAAGCTGAGCCATTCCCTCTGAGACAAGGGTGAAAATAAGACACCTATCTGCACCACACTTCTCTTTGTCCCTGCCTTACACGTCTATCCAACCCAGCAGGGCCAATGTACTCACTCCCACCTCCAGCCACAAGCAAAACGATGTGAGACTCTTCAAGGACTGAAATCGGTTTGAACTTACCACATTCAAAGAAATTATAAACAGGGCGGACCTTGAGGACACGCTGCATGTATTCGTGCAGGATGCAGACCTCAGACTTCCCATTGGGATTGATGACGAATTCTGTGACAAAAAACTATCTCAGTTAACACTCAGGAACCTGGCCCATCCACTTTACTGAGTCACTCTTTAGGGGCTTACCACTATGAACATTGGCAGCCTCTGTATTACAGAAAACAGGTAGCTTTGGGGTAAGCGCATGCTCTATCTGCTGATGCTGATGGTCCAAGCAAAGCTCACCTTTCTTTGTAGGTGCGTCTTGCACAGATAAAGTGATGAGCTTCTGGTTGGCTGGCAGGATGGGCCTCTCTGACTCTGCCTGCTTCCGCTTCATCTCACGGTTGAACTGGCGCCGCTCAGCCCAAGTCCTGAATTTTTTCACAGTTACTTGCTCAAAGTCAAAACGCTTCTCCAGGTAGGTACGAAATTCCTCCAGATCTGTCCAAGATATATACCAGTGAACCACATTTCCAACACAAGAATCATGCTTTTCTCAGCCCTGTGTATAATGACAATCCCCATTAAACAAGTCCAGGACACATGATACCCATTTCCCTTTCCCTACCCCTTTCAAAAGCAAGGAAAGAAAAAAAAAAAAATTAGGTCCTTTAACACCTACTTCAAATCATTCTGAGAAGTCCCTTATGGACAGAATACTGTGCATATCATTACTTTATCTGGACTAAGAAAAACAATACGAAAATGATACAGTGGTGGGGGTGGGGTTTAAAATAAAAACAAAGCAAACAAACAAACAAAAAAAACATAAAAACAAAAAACAAAAAACCCACTAGTCTTCAGGCTTTTCTCCTTAAGTATTGAGTATTGTGCTGGGAAACACAAACAAACAGCAAGTACCTGACTGCCAATAGCAAGTGTCTACCACCTCTCTGACAATCACACTTTTGCCTCTGGCCCTTCAAACTCCTAACAAACCACATCCAAGTGGCTCTCTACCTCCTCAGGGCTTCTACACTGATGTGTTGTTCCCAGACCACAGGCACCCCACACCCAGCTGTGCAGCTGTGTTGTGCCGCATACACACAAACCTAACCCTGAAAGCTCCAAGTCCTCTTTGGAAGTTAGCAGGTGGGTTGAAAGAGCTCTGATACCACCCGGGATCTAAGGGACAGAACTAAGTTATAGGCACAAGTCAAAGTAAGAAATACAAGCATATAACCAAAGACAAATGCAAAACTCAAGAGCATTGCTCAGTTCTTGAAAGGCAAAAAGCAGAACCCTACAACAAAAGCAAAAAAGAAAAGTGAGGGGACTAACCACAGAAGAATGGCAGTTCCTTGGTGCTGAGTTTATGACTGTGGGCTAATTCTATGTTCATCAGACAATGTCACAGGATCACATTGTACTGAAAGAGCAAGACTTCATGGGTCACGTTGAAAGACCAGTTGGCATTGCCATAATCATCTCTGTGAAGCTTTTGGCAGTCAGGCCCTGCAGAGCTCAGGCTGCTACACTCAGGCCTGCTCTTAAAAGCAGGGGAGAGACCTGTCTGCCATGTGAGCTATACATGCAAAAGTTCCCTTCTCAGATACAACCATGAACCAGGACACACAGCACATGGTAGGAGTGAGAACTCAGGTAACAAGGAGGGAAAAAGCTCTTCAGAACACTTACCAACTGATTCATCTTTGCACACCTCAACTTTAGCCTTCACTTGTCCCAGGGCTCCAGGGGCTGCCTCAGCCCCCAGTGGGTCCTTCTCATCCAGGGACCCTGAGTCTCCACCCATGGAGTCAGGTTCTTCCAAAGGGAAATCCAACTCTGCAGATCTACCCAGGGGCTTGACAGGTGACACCTCCCCACTGGGCATGAGATCACAGCTTTGCTCCCGTTCCTCATTGTCCTTCATTTTCTTATAATGCAGACAGGGGATACTGCTTAGAGGAGGATCATGTTTCTGTAGATAGTAAAATTGCAAAACAGGGGTTATCAGGACAACGTTGAGTCTGTTTGACTGCACTTCAACATATGGAGATAAGTACTGAGAACTGAAAGCCTAAAACCATGACAGATGACTCCCTACCCGTATGCTCCCTGTTCCCAAGAAATAGGGTCTGGACCAGGTGACCACTCGAGACTCTCTGTGTAGGTATACAGGGACTCCAGAATTATGAAAAGTCATGATCCATCCATCAGGCAAAGGCTCTGTAGGTGGACGGCCACGACCTGAACAGAACACAAAAACATCCTGCAATGCCTTTATAAACACAAGATTGAATCACAATGCCTCCTGATTGTGTTTTCTTACGGGTCTTGCCAAGTTTCTATCTGCCTGCTATGCCCACCTGCACCCCTAGGATAGTATGTGGAGCAAGGTGAGAATGTCTGCGTGGTTAACCAATGCACAAGAAGCCCCAAATAGTCCCCACGCAGCTTTTGCATCCACACTTTGAGAACACTGGATACTGGATTTCTCCAGCCGGCTCAAGCCATAGGAACAGGTACCTGAGGACTGAGTAAATTTTGCTAATAATCTGCAAATGTGCCAACTACTGTTCCTGGTGACCAGGCACATGTTATTAAATAACACTACCTTACTACCATATGCCAAGCCCTGGGTTTGATTCCACAGCACCACCTTAAAACAATAAAACAAGCTGAAGAGATGGCTCAGCAGCTAAGAGCACTTGCTGCTTTTGCAGAGGATCCAAGTTTGGTGCCCAGCACTCACATGGTGGCTCCCATCATCTACAACTCACAGCTCCAAGGGGTCTGATGCCCTATTTTGGTCTCTACCATGCGCATACATACATGCAGGCAAACACTTATACACACAAGATTAAAATAAGTCTTTAAAATAAACAACTGGGCATGGTAGTGCATGTCTCTAATCCCAGCATTTGAGAGGCAAAGGCAGGTGGATCTCTGGGAGTTAGAGACCAGCCTACATAGTGAGTTCCAGGACTATAGTTACAGAGACCCTGTCTCATAAACCAGAACAAAACAAAATCCCACAAAATATGTTGCTTAAGATACTGCTTCCAATCCTTTCTTTGCTTTGCTGGCAGTTTTAAGAAAAGTACCAGATTTGTTTTCAAGTTGCCTCTCTTCAATGACAAAACTAAAGACTTATATAAAGACTTAACTAAAATGTTCTTACAGGTATTAGGAGCAATCTGATACCTAGAAACTAAAGAAACCTGAAAACTAGACATGATTTTTTAAAATATTTTTTATTTATTTATTTATTTTTATGTGCACTGGAGTTTTGCATGTCTGTGTGATGGTGTCAGATCCCCTGGAACAGGAACTACAGACAGTTGTGAGCTGCCATGTGGGTGCTGAGAACTGAACCCAGGTCCTCTGTAAGAGCAACAAATGCTTTTAACTGCTGAGCCATCTCTCCAGGCCCTTGATTTTTAAAAGGTGCTTGACTCTGAGAATGGCAGGAGCAATACTGGGCCAAGCTTTGACCCCAGGGCTCAACACCAGCCACCATCAGACTATGAGCCAGAGGGAATCCTCTAAGTCAGACATGTACCCATGGGTACTCCTTCCAGAAACTTGACCAAAAGGAAGCTGCTACACACAAACCTTGGGCTAATTCAGAAGCAGCAGCAAGAAGAATGTGGACCAGAGCACAATAAAAGACAGGTTCATCTTAGCCACATATCTGTGGCAGCAGGCTGTCAAAGCCCACCAAGCTGTCTGAAGAGCTCCAGTATCATTCCTCCTAGAGACAGGTAAACAAGCCAGGGCTACTGCTGCCTTGTGGGAAGCTCAAAGTGAGACTCCTGGAACCATGGGAAGAGCACAAAGCCAACCTTCCAGGAACACCAAGGTGAAGACCACCTGACCCATCCTTCTCAGAAGCTGTAGCCCAAAGTTCACTTGGTCCGAAATTGCTATCATATCTCTACTGCTCAGCTACCACCAAGATGTGCAGCAGTATCTGGTACCTAGCCTTGCAGACCCTCTCATCTCCTCAGTAACTCAAGAAGGAGAACTTTCCACCTTCTCTCCAGGGGTCTCATGTATGTGCCTGAGCCCCACTCACCTTTTAACCTCCCCCAACCTCCAAACTGATCCTGGCATCCTTACCAGAATAATAGGTGCCACTAAGCCAAATCCACACAGAAGCTCACGTAACTTGTCCTACACTTTCCTGTACTGGCAACAGAGCCTGATAACACAATTGTGGGTGTGCACCGGTTGCTCTCCCACTGACAACCAGATGCAGGTGTAAGTGTCACTCTGGACATCTCCCAAATACTTCTACTTCTATTCCCAGAGCTCCCACTCTGGCCCACAGTGCCACGTGCCATGCTGCAGCCCAGAAACCAACATTAGCCTCATTCTGGTGCTTTCCTGACTTACCTGCAACAGAACCAAACTTGGATGCCAATTATAACCTCCCAACTCACCAAAACCCTACCTCTGAACTTGGCCTCCATATCTGTAGGCTATTATTGGTCTTTTAACATAACACACACTAATGCACCCCATTCAAGGATGCCTCTCTGTGGATTCCATGGAATTTACCAAGATCTGAATCTGAGTTGTGGGTCTGAGTCCACTTGTGTTCAATTTGTTTCCTTTTCATGTCCCATGACTATTCTACACTTAAACCTGTGTCTCTACCCCAACTGATGCCTGGCACCAGAGAACTCCCAAAATATTCTTGGGAAGAAAACCCTTCTGGGGCCTTGAAGCATCAGGATTTGTGACCATCTCACTCACTCTTGAGCACTGTTTTAATCTTGGTCATCATTGGCTGCACACTTGTCTCTCCATCAGATGGATGATCACTGTCTCCGCCATACTTTTCCTCCATTCGCCTCTTCTTGGGAGCACAAAGACCTTCTTCTAGCAAGGCATCCACATCATTGTCAAAGTCATCCTGCAAAACAAGGTGTTCAGATACTACAGCCCTCCATGCTTCTGTACCAAGGACAAGTTTTGCATGTGTGAGGGAATACACAGAGACCCTCAATGGGGACTGGGTATGCCCTGATGGCATTTCATCATCTGAAAAACAAATAGGATGAAATGACAAGTGAAACCAACACCCCTGGTTCAGGATCACACCCAGCCAAAGAGGCTTTTCAGCAGCACTTGCTGGCTCAGGTTGAAAAAAAATATGGCTCAATGTTAGCCCAACTTTGCACTAGAAACTTTAGAAATGTAAACTCCTTACATCCTTCTCTTCTCCACATTAATGTTATTTGACCTCACACAGGATTTTGCTTTGATTTCCCCGATTTCAAAAGACAATGCCACTTCCAAACCTCTTTGGGTTTTGCTCAGAGCCCTCCAGAGAAAGGGTCATCAACATACCTCATAGGAGAAATTCAAGGCCTCTTCATCCACTCTGTCTCTTTGAACGATTGCTTTAGCGGTGAACCCGCCTGTTCCTTCTTCATCTAGCTCCAAATTGTCAGTAAAATCTTCTAACTCATCGAGCACTGCGTACTCCACTCTCTTTTCCTGATCCAGCTCATTTTCCTCCTCCTTCTTATCTGCACTCTCACCCCCTAGGCCTATCCCATTACTAACACTCCCGCCAAAGGGACAAGCATGCACGTCCCCGCTGACAGGACTAAGGAGCAGGCTACAATCTGCACGAGTGCTGCGTTCTACTCCTGTGTACAGCACCTTCCTGTCCTTACTCCTACAGCTCTCAGTAAAGCTCACACTAATCTTTACATCCTTAAGCAACTTAAGGTCAGGGGAGAACTTCCGGACTGCGGGTGCGTGCCGGGCAGTGCGCGGGCTGTGGCCACTACAGTTCGGGTCTATGAGAAGGCGGCCCTTAGAGAAGGATCCTTTGGAGAGAAGAGAAGCTCCGTAGAAGTTGAACGGGTCCTCGGCAGGAGGTTCGGACTGTCCATCACCACCAGAGCCAACGTCCATTACCTCTGCATCACTGGACGTTTGCAGGGGAGGTGGTGGAGACTGTTCATGGGGCAGCACTTGGAAGGGGCAAGCTCGGTTCTCCATCATCGCTTCTCCTGCGGGCTCACGCGGGAGAGGAGAGGGACTCTCATATGTCTCCATATTATGAGCAGTTAAGACTATTTAAAACACCAGAGTTTTAAACCACCTTACATAAATCTATACTGCTAACATGCACAAGTCCGTCGAAACCCGGTGGCGTCCTGCCCGCGCTGCACACACTGGCGGCTTAGTCAAGCTGGCCACATTGCTCTTTTCATTAATGTAGACAGCTTTTAGAACCACTGCCTCAATTATTGGAAATCACAATGCACTCAGCTTAAAAGAATGACGTCTAAGTGACTCTATCTTCATGCCAAAGTGGCTGGCACCTTTCTTCTTCCACCTGCAAAGAAATTTAAAAATATTGTCACAAAATGACAGAAACCTTCCACTTCTCTGGTACCAAGCTAAGAGTCAAATGTTATCTATGATGAAGTAAAGGGCTAAGATAACTGCCTTTAAGAAAGCCTTTTAGGTATCAGAAGAAAAAAAAACTTCACTAGTTTTCCTCAGAATCTAAATTTTGAGCCCTAAATTAAATATTTTATCAACTATTCACTTTAATCCCTATTTCACAGGCACCAAAATAGTCTCAGAGCTCAAAAAGGATTAAGACTAAAATAAAAAGCTAAACTTTCCCATAGCACTCCCACAACTCAGCCTAGTAGATAAGCAAGCATGCAGCTGGAGGTCACCATTTCAGGAACACAGAGTGCATGGCCTCCTTCAGGCTATCAATCCACTCACCTTCAAGGGCTGGATCAGTCAGAGGGTAAGCGAGACCCTCAGCTCAACTCTGTGGCACTAGGGACCTCAGAGATATGGCCAGGCACTCTGCTACCCAGGGACCCCCTCTCCTGGGCCCTCAACGTGGCACGTGGACAGGACAGTGATGCAGCGTGCTGAGGTCACCAGGAGTGGCAGCATAGATCCATTCCCAGTAGAGGGAGGGTGTCTGTTGGGAAGGGAGCCTGCTAATATTGGGGGGTAGGCAGGGCAACACAGAAAGCTAGAGTCAAGGCAGAAAGGGTCCTGGGTGGCACCAGGAGCCTAGCTCCAGGCTGAGGATAATGAGCTATCAAGAGGGAATCGACTCTCCTTATAGAGAAGACTCACAGCTATACCAGGTATAGGTGATTGATTGCACCAGGTGTTGGGACAGTTCTCCAAAACAAAGATGTAGAAGCAGCTCTGGAAACAATAAGAAAGTGTCACAGGAATTGTCTATGTTTGCAGACCCTATAGGGTAGAAAGGAGAAAAAAGGAGGTGAAGAAAAAGGCTTCTCTGCAGACATACTGTGGTACCGAGGCAGAAGCCTAGAGAGAAGAATAGAGGGATGCTGCAGGCAGCCCTGTCTCTCAAGTACTCAGGCCACACAACTCTGGAGCCCTGAAGAAGTCTGGTGGAGACGACCACATGTGCTGGGAGGAAAGCACCAAAACCACAAGAGGGAAATAGCAGAGAGGCAAGGATATAATCCCAGGAAGCTCTGCTACAGAGGATGTGTAAAGAGGGACAACAAAACAGAGAAGCCAGATCAGAGCTAGCCACAAAACCACAGAAAGAAAGGCTACGCAGAAACACACGCATACATGCACACTCCCACATCATGCACAGAAACATGCACATGCCATGCACACTGGTGCAGGTGCAGATATACACACACGACCGTGCCTATGGGTGACAGCTTGGTTGCACCTACACAACTAATATTCTTAAGACCCCAGAGAAGACAAAGAGACAGAAGACATCATCTATATAAGCACTTACAGTACAGGGATTAAGTGGGGTGGTTATGCCTTGCTGAAGTACAACCTAAAAGCCAGAGGCTTGTTTAGGTTAAATTAACCATTTGAATATCCACTTACACTTTGAGAGGTGCTACCACTAACAATAGACAAGGACCCCATGGCCTGGACACAGCTGACAAGTCAAACTATGCTATCACTTTATTTCCTATAACCTACAATAGCCTCAGTTAATTCAGTGGGAAGTTAACAAACTACCTCTCTAAAGGTGTTCCCATCAAAGGTGCTTAGGAATGACTGAGAAGAGCAGCAATCATTAAGGAGCCAGAAGGGAGACCAAAGGGACAAAGCTAGTTTCCTGGCAACCAAGGACCACTGCCGAGGACAGACTGGTCAGCACACTTAGTTCTAACAGATTCGAATAAGAACAGGAAAGGGCCTGGCAGGTGTTCAGAGATCATAGCAAGTCAAAAATCTGTGCTTTCTCTGATAAAATATAGTAATGGGAAGAAGACCCAAGTAGGCAGGGGTTAGAGACAAAGAGTGGTACAGGATAGGGAAGCATGCTACATGCTAAGGAGCCAGTGTAGAACTACAAAATGAAAACAATAAATGAAGACATTAGTAAATGTTAAAGGGGACAGGACTTTAAAGAGATACACAGTACAGGTAGTACCCTGAGGCCCACAAGTACACATCTTTTTTTTTTTTTTAAATGTATTTAGGCTTCTCTCTCTCTCTCTCTCTCTCTCCGCCCCCCTCTCTCTTTTTAAAAAGATTTATTTATTTATTACAAATACAGTGTTCTGTCTACATGCCAGAAGAGGGCACCAGATCTCATTATAGATGGTTATGAGCCAGCCACCATGTGGTTGCTGGGGATTGAACTCAGGACCTCTGGAAGAACAGCCAGTGCTCTTAAACTCTGAGCCACCTCTCCAGCCACACGAGTACACATCTTGCAGGAGCAGGAAAATTGTTTAGCTCTTGGGCTCAGCAGTGGACAGTCCTAGATAAGTTTCTGACTTTTCCCTCTGTAAGCTTACTCAATTCGTTAATCAACTACTTGCTAAATAAATGCTTTCTATAAGGCATCCATCATTTATAAGTGTTAAGCACAAGGCAGACAAAACACTTGCCCCAGAGCTTACATATCAGCGGGGGAGATGGATAATAAGAGGAAAATTATCTATGATGTCACATGCTGACAAATATTCTAGCTGGAACAAAGGGGAAAAAAACCTGGGAAGCAGGAAGCAGCTTCTAAAAGACTACACTAAGCTCTACAGCCAGTACCCACCTAAAGATGAAACAGATAGGCAGGTGGAAGCAAGGGTAAAAGGAGGTCACTGTAGAAGACACCTAGAGGAGAAGCAAAGGCCCTGAGGCAGAGACATGGTGTGGCCAAGCTGGGGTGCTATGTGAAGGAAGTGACAGCAAGTCAGGTCAGCAAGTCACTTTTTTTTTTATCTTGTTATTGTGAGAAATGGGATACTGCACAGAAGGGTAGCAATGGCAGTCAACCCTCACACAGGCCTTGCTCTAAGGACTTTATGAGCTCACCCAGCACTGTGACAGAAAGGTTAAACAACTTGCTCAAGGTCACAAAGCTAGGAAGTGGTACAGCTGCTTTGCCACCCAAACAAGCAGGCATGAGTCTGTAATACCCCAGTTTTATAACATCTTGCAATTTAAAGAATTCCTCATGTCCAGAGAGTGGGGATACAATTATGAAAGGGGAAGAATTAAAAGGATCACCAGGTAGCCTGGATCAGGACTTTAAGTTCCGGTTTCTGGGAAAAGGTCTGCTGTTGGAAACAAGTGGCAAGGCTTGCTGAGAAATGCATGAAGGCCTGGAAGAGGCACCAAGGTGACCTTAGATAGGCATAAGCATTGTTCTGGCATGGACTGTGACTGGAGCTTGGCTTGGGTCAAACTAGTGGGTGTCAAAGCAATCCACGGCAAAGTGAAAAGAACAGCTAGAAGCAGGAGCTTATGGATCAGAAGGGAGACTAGCGCCGGAGATGGAGACTTGGAAGATGTCAAGGAAAGTTGACATGAAAACTAGAAGAGATCACATGGAAGGGGAATGATGAAAGCAGAAGGCCAAAACTGGGCACACCAATCAAACCCCTACTTCCTACAAGGTAAACCTGTGACAAGCACTGAGAAGTGCCTGTCCCCTGGCCACAGGAGCTTAAAGGGTAGCCCTTCAGCCTCACTGCTCTTCAGCTGACTGAACCTACGGATGCAGACCTTGCTTTGCCAACTGGACTGTGAGCAAGCAGTGGGCCCTTACACTAGTTACATGGGGCTTACCCAACACATCTGGACAACTCCTACTTGCTGGACTGGTATGCAGATACGGCTGTGGTGACCAATGCTACAGCTGCAGCCTCCTGCCCAACCCAAAGGCAGTATGACCTCATCAATCCCTTTGTCACCCTGCAAATCCTCGTATTTTGAACATACAGGCCACACTCACTAGACCAGCCATTCACTCCCTTTGGTTAGTAGTGGCTTACAGTGGGGACTGAGCCACTTTCAAGACTGGGAGACCAGTTTGGGCCAGCAGATGGTGGGCCCCTCCTAGTGATTGGCTTCCATAAGTCAACAATCCTACATAGGACATCTGTGCATCCAGCAACGAGGTACATGCAAGCATGCAAGATGGCAAATCAAATTCCTACCAGGTAGCAACCCAAGTCCATTGGATGACACTACTTGACAGGTATCGCTGTCAACAGGTTGCCACTTCCCATTTATTCTACCACGTTCATTGTTACTGTAAAACCACATCCTGATAAGCTACATGACACCTCATCCACGGGCAATTTGGTGGAGACTTGTGCGGTTTCTCGGCTTTTCCAAACAGCCAAATCAGGCAGAGTTCAGGATGAGAGGTGTCCCTGCCCACACGTCTCCCGCCAGAAGGCGAGGCGATGGCTTCCGGCCCACCGGCCGAGGGGCTTCGTTACCAGGCCGACAGCACCCTACGTCCACGACGCCCGGGCTCCGGGCCCGGCCGCCGCTGCACAAAGGCCGCGACTCCGCGTGGCCCAGCCCGCCTCGCGCCGCGCCCCGCCCCGAGCCCCGGCCTGCGGCCTCGCCCGGGAAGGGGGGGAGGAAGGGAAGGGCGCAGCCTCTCCAGGCCGCAGAGCCCGCCGCCCGCGGGGCGCCCCTCGCGCCCCGCACCTACCTGTGGCGCCCGCGACCTGCCCGAGCCGCCCGCAGCCCGACCACAGCCGGCCGACCCTCACCGCCCCGGCGCCGCCGCAACCCGCCAAGGCCCTGCAAGCTCTCGACTCTTGAGACCCGCTGCCGCGCGGGCGAGCGGAGGGCGGGCCTTACCGGAGCGCGGCCAATCCCGGCGCACGGCCGCCGCGCATTGGGGGAGCCGGGAGCGGGCTGAGGCGGCCGCCAATCGGCGGCGCGAGGCGAGCGCGGCCCAATTGCGAGGCGCGATGGCGGGCGCAGGGCGGGACCAGCCGCCGTCTGGAGGAACGAACGGCTGCGGCCCGGGCGGGGCCGGGCGCGCGCAGGGCTGCGGCCGCGGGGAGCGCCGGGAGGCGCGCGGGGGCTGCCGGGAGCCGGGGAGCGCGGGAGTGCGGGGAACGCTGGGAGCGTGCGTGTGAGCCGGCCTCGGTGGAGCCCAGCAGGCGCTTTTGTGTTTGCTAAGGACAACGGAACTCCGACCTGGGTCGTCCCCAGAAAGTCACGCGATGCTGAGGGCAGGAAAGGAGTTTCACTTGCAGCACACGGGAAGGATAAAGGTCTAATAACTATAAATCTGATCGCTGGGCGTCCTAGTGTCCTCGGCGTCAAAAGGGGAAGCGAGGCAGAAGCCAGTTTGGGGATTCCATACGAGTCTTTTGGGGGTTGGGGATTTAGCTCAGTGGTAGAGCACTTGCCTAGCAAGCACAAGGCCCTGGGTTCGATCCTCAGCTCAAAAAAAAAGTCTTGGTTCGGCATGAACCCATAGATCGGCCTTGCGGAGCTGTGTCAGTGCCAAGGACCCCTAAAGGGTGGTTTTGAGCGTTACCCTACGCTACGATGCTCGTTCGTCGAGTCTGCTCTGACACCCGAGGTAGCAGTATGGAAAACTTTAGGACGAAAATGAAGTAGATGGACTCAGAAACAAAGTAGAGTTAGCCAGGCCCATTCATGAGCATTCCAAATCCATACTATGGCCAGGGACTAAGGTGGGGCTGAATTATAGTAATACAATCCAGAACCTTGGAAAGAATATGCGCGGAGGAAAGGACAGCTCACCTCTAGGTTCTCATTCCCGTCAATAAATATAGAAAAAGTGTCTTCTGTTGGGCAAACATTTGAGTAATTGCTGCTGGACATGAAAATCGTGGAAGCTAAAAAGTGACAAGTTGCTTTTGGTTTTAGAGACGGATGGAACCCAGGGTCTAACCCACACTGAGTTATTGTAAAAACACTGAACTATATTCCTGTTTGGGAGACTGTGTGTGTATTTTAACACAGTTGTGAAGTTTCTGCCCAAGATTCTTAGCAATTGCAGATGGTAAACAGTAGCTTTACAATGTAAAAAACCTGGGAAGACAACACTTAAAAAGGCCACCAGTGGTCAAGCGGTGGTGGCTCAGGCTTTAATCCCAGCACTCGGGAGGCAGAGGCGAGCGGATTTCTGTGAGTTCGAGGCCAGCCTGGGCTACAGAGTGAATTCCGAGAAAGGCTCCAATGCTACACAGAGAAACCAAAACAAAGAAACAAACAAAAAAAGACCACTGAGCTGTAGAAGGCATGAAGGTTCTTGTGCTCAGATAGGCACTAGAGGCACCTGAAATTAGCAGTGTGTTGTTCCTTCAAGTGAAGGGTTGTTAAGGCTGTTATCTGCTCAGAGCTGGGAGCAGATGTGCATTCTAGCCTGGTGACTTTTGTGCTATACAGCAGAGACCACACGGGACCCTCTCCGAGACTGTTACTACATTCTTGTTTTTCTCACTCAACCTACAGAACCTGTCTATATGGAAAGTGTCACCTGTATGTTACAAAGAGTTTAGATGTAGCCACTCCAATCTTTATTAAGCTTTGTTCTTTAAAGAGATTTATGTATGTTGTATTGTGCACACAGGATTGAATTATCATTTTAAGTGTTGATTGAAAGCCATCCTGGAAGTCAGGAGCCAAGGAATGTCGCAAAGTCACTGTGAGCATAGCTTATAGCTCTGCTCCAGGGAAAGGTTTCCCCAGTGCAAGTGTGATGACTCTGCTCCAGCAAGGGGAGGGTTTCCCCAGCGATTCTTACACCCCTGTTCTAGAGAAGTGCTCTGCTTAGACCCAACAAAGTGTCTGCTCCACTAGGGGAAAGTTTCCCCAGCAAAAATGTTACAGTTCTTCTCCACTCCGGTGACAGTTGTTTAGAGCTTGTCTCTGCTCCATCCGAATTGTCACACTGTATAACAAACCTCACTGGTGATTTATTGGAAAGAAGAATCCGGGAGGGTGGCTGCCTCTAAGGTGAGAAGCAGCAGCAAACTGAACAGGGTACAGAGCTTACATAGGGTTTATTGTGGGGGGGGGGGTGTTTCCAAGGTGTCTTGGGATTAGTGGGTTTTTGTGGCCTGATTCTGTGGCAAGCTCATGGATTAGTTTCATGTTATTGTCCCTGGTCTTGGGGTCAACTCAGGGGCAGAGTGTTTTTCCTTGGCCCTTTTTACCCTACAATCACCAAAGAAAGCTTTCACCAGACTCCTGAAGTTTGAACTCAACTACCATTTTATCACTCCGCTGGCAACAGGTCGCAGAGACCTCCCCTGTTAAGTCTCAAACCTGGACAAATGGCTGAAGTACCTGTATAACATATCAAAGCAGACCTGGCAGTCAGGTTCTTCCAGAATCCCTCAGTTGCTACCTGTTACAGGGTATGGCTGACATATCCCACCCTCGACCCTGAACTCTCCAGTCCAGGGTCTGAGCTGTCTTTCCTCTAGAAGCTCTTCCCTGTGTAATCCAGACATTGGGTTACCTGCCCTTTGTACCTTTGGCCTCCTAGCTACTGCACCTAGTTCCCCTCTCTCGCCTCTCTCTTCCTCTCCTCCTCTCCCCACATGGCCCAGCTCAGTCTGGTCATGTGCACTCTAGACTCTCCCAAATGTCGCTGTCTCTGCCTCTGGCTGTGCTCTCCCTTTTATCTATAATAAACCCTCTCCCTCACCATGCCTAGGAGCAGTCATGTCCTTTCCTTTTTTTTTTTTTTTTTTTTTTTTTTTTAAAGATTTATTTATTATGTACACAGTGTTTTTCCTGCAGGCCAGAAGAGGGCACCAGATCTCATTACAGATGGTTGTGAGCCACCATGTGGTTGCTGGGAATTGAACTCAGGACCTCTGGAAGAGCAGCTAGTGCTCTTAACCTCTGAGCCACCTCTCCAGCCTGTCCTTTCCTTTTTATTTCTTTTTTTCACCACCCCTCAACCTACAAGTCCAAATTTACCCCCTCAGTAGGTACATTGAGGCCAGCAAGATGGCTCAGCAGGTAAAGGCACTTCCTGACAGGCCTGACAACCTGAGTGAGCCCTAAACCCTTACATGGAAGAAGTGAACAGATTCTCACAAGTTGTCCTTGGACCTCCACATGAGTGCCATGACACGCTTGCCCCCTGTCCCCAGTATAACAAATATAAAAAATGTTATTTTTTTTTTTTTAAAAAGTGTATTGGACTACCTCTCATAGGATCATACTTGCCCACAAATGAGTAAGTGCCCCTGAAACACAGTTGAATGGTCAAGGAAGAAGAGACAAAGGCAGAAATAAGACCAGCCTGGTCTACAAAGTGAGTGCCAGGCTATCCAAGACCATAGTGAGACATACACCCCCACCCTGTATCAAAACAAACATTATTATACCACAACAGAAATGAAAGGGGAAAGCACCAGTCATTGTATATATTGAGGGCCTCCTGAAGCACACAGTTTCACTTGTAGATATTGCTGACCTAAAAGCTAAAGCCTGAATGAAGAAAGATCACATAAACTCCAAATCGGGACCATTCAGTAAGATCAGCATACTGGAAATGGGATCCTAGCTCAGAAAAGGAACATAGTGAGACATTTGATAAAATTCAAATTGTACCAAGTTTTTCTTTTGGGCTACCAACCAGCTCCCAAATCATGACATGGAGACTTAGTTTTGAATGTTCAGCCTTAGCTTAGTTCTTTTCTGTCTAGCTCTTTCAACTTAAATTAACCTGTTATTCTTTATCTACATTTTGCCTCTGGGCTTTTTACCTTTTCTTACTTTCTTGCTGTCTCTTGTGTCTGGTTGGCTGGTGGCTGCCTGGCTTCTTGCCCCAGGCATGTCCCTCATTCTCTCCTCCTTTTGTTCTCCCTCTTTCTTCTTTAACCTAGATTTCTCCTATTTATTCTCTGCCTGCCAGCCCCACCTATCCTTTCTCCTGCCCAGCTATTGGCCATTCAGCCCTTTATTAGACCAATCAGGTGCCTTAGGCAGGCAAGGTGAAACAAATGCAACTCATCTTTGCATAATTAAACAAATGCAGCACAGACAAATGTATCACACCTTTACACAGTTAAAGTCAATCCTCAGCATAAACAAATGCAACTCATCTTTGCATAATTAAACAAATGCAGCATAAACAAAAATAACATTCCTCTACATAGTTAAAGTAATAGTCTGCAGCAAAAACAAATGTCACACATCTTTGCCTAGTTAAAATAATATTCCACAACATCAGAAGAAGTCTGGTGATTAGAAACCTGATAGCAACCTCTGAGAAAGTATCATTCGGCCCAAAGAGTCTCCATTTGGTTGAACAAGGTCCTTATCGAGGTTCATTTGCACCCTTGTAAATTCCAGTTTTAGCAAAGGACAGTTTGGCAAAAGCCTATCTATGATGGTCCGTAGTGCTTATCAACTTGAAAAGTCAGAACAGTGTCTTAACCTGTTAATGAGACTCCTTTGGGAGTTAAACGAGCCTTTCACAGGGTCTCACATCAGACATCCTGCGTATCAGATATTTACATTACGATTCATAACAGTAGCAAAATTATGAAGCAGCAATGAAAATAACTTCATGGTTAGGGGTCACCACAGCACGAGGAAATGTATTAAAGGGCTGCAGTGTTAGAAAGGTTGAGAACCACTGTGCTAGAATCACCTAAGAAACCTCTGGCAAACCTATGAGGAATTATCTAGGTTAGGTTAGCTCCTGGCCATGTGTATCAGGGATAATCTTGACAGGGTTAATTGATGTTGAAGATCCACCCTAAAAGGCACAGCGTCATATATTCATTTTTTTTTCAAGACAGGATTTCTCTGTGTAACAGCTCTGGCTGTCCTAGAACTCACTCCATAGACCAGGCTGGCCTTGAACTCAAAGATCTGCCTGCTTCTGCCCCTAGAGTGCTCTGATTAAAGGCATGCACCACCACCTCCTATCGAGAATATTTATTCTTGACCCAAGTATGACTGATGGTAGCATAAGACCAGATAGATTCCGGTTGCTCTGAAAGGTGTGCTCCACTGTAGAAGTGGTTACATGATATTTTATTAGTTACAGAACAAAGTACATGAATTGGATTTTTCTGTTCCGCCTGCCAGCTCCCAAATAACCACACAGAGACTTCCTTTTTTTTTTCTTTTTCTTTTCTTTTTTTTTTTTTTTTTTTTTTTTTTTTTTTTTTTTTGAGCTGTGGATCAAATCCAGGGCTTTGCTAGGCAAGCACTCTACCACCAAGCTAAATCCCCAACCCAAGACTTATTAAGAAAGTTCAGCAGATAGCTTAGGCTTGATTTTAGCTCTTATAACTTAAATTAACCCATTTCTATAATCTATGTGCTGCCCTGAGGCTTGTCTATCTCACCTGCATACTGCCCATCCTGTGCCTCATGGCATCTCTTCACAACTCTGCCCTTCTTCCCAGCTTTCCCTCTGCCCTGAAAATTCTGCCTAGCTGTTGGCCATTCAGCTTTTTTTTTATTAAACTAATCAGAGTGACACATCTTCACAGTGTACAAAAAGATAATTAGACCACAGGTGAGAATATTAAAATGGAGTTTTCTTTGTTTCTTTTGATTGTTCAAGACAGTGTTTCACTATGTAGCCCTAGCTATCTTAGAACTCACTCTGTAGACCATTGTGGCCTCAAAACTCAGGATCCACCTGCCTCTGCCTCCTGAGTGCTAGGATTAAAGGTGTGAGCCATCACAACCAGCTAATTAATTACTTCTTATTCCCTTTCAGGGAAAAGCTGTAGGTTTTTTGGTTTGTTGTTTTTGTGTGTATGTATGTCAACCATTTTAGCACTCAAATGTGGGACCTCAAGAATGACCTATGTTTTACCCTCCTGTGCCTGACAGTCCTAGTTGCTTCTTTAGGTGGATATTGGTGAGCTCTCAATGGGGCGTAGACCTCCTTTGGCTTAGTCAGCCAGCGGTCCTGTCCGTTTGTCCCTCTGAGCCGGTGGCTTGGGTCCTGACTTTGTCTCAGAGCCTTTGCTTCCCTTTTGTTCTCAGCGCGTTTACTAAGTTGCTAATGCTCATGCTCGACCTTCCCCCTGCACTCCACCAATGCAGTATTTTGAGTTTTTCAATGACGGTCCCTTAGTGCAACTGTATTGCCTTTACCTTAGGGGTTCTATGTGCATCTGATCATAACGATGACAATGGCACTTCTTTCCACCAGCCTACCAGGACAGAGAAAGTGCCAAGAGGAACACCTCACGACTGAGTAATCACCTCATAGGAAATCCCCAGTGTACCCCATTCCTAGGCTAGAAGGAAATTTACTGTCCTAGCAGGGAAGACAAATAAGGGTTGACTACTGAATGAAATGAGGACGTGACTGCACCTAGGTATGGTTGAGGAGAAAGTTTTTATTGTAGATATGAGAGAGGACAGCCAGAGGCATCTGGAAGAGTCCAGAGCAGAGAGAGAAAGTAGTAGACTAAGAACGGTTATTAGAGTGGGAGGAGAGAGGCGTTGGGGGGGGCCAGGAGAGGGGGGCAGAAGAGAGGGGGCAGAAGAGAGGGGCCAGGAGAGAGGGAACCAGGAGAGAGGGAACCAGGAGAGAGGGGCCCAGGAGAGAGGGAACCAGGAGAGAGGGGCCCAGGAGAGAGGGAACCAGGAGAGAGGGGCCCAGGAGAGAGGGAACCAGGAGAGAGGGGCCTCCCGTGAAGGGGGTCTAGGAGAGAGTCAAGAGAGGAGAGGGTAAAGGGTGCATGGCTGGAATGGCAGAGTTTTGTTTTGTTTTTGTTTTTTGAGACGGTTTATTGGTGTAGCCTTGGTTGTCCAGGACCTCTGTATACCAAGCTGGCTCAAACTCACAGAGAGAGTGCTTCAATTAAAGGTGTGCCCACCACCACCCGACTAAATGGCAGATTTTTCTAGGAATCAAGAGCTGGGGTAAGGGAAGTGAAGCCTATAGGCTGTAAAAATTAAGGGTAGGGGCAGGGTGAAAAGAGCTGAGAAGAGCTGCTGAGTGAGCCTGCATGCCTGGGGTGCTTTGGTATGCTAACAGGCACCACAGTTAGCCATTTGTCCTGAGTTTCTTTTGGACCTGACAAGCAGCACAGACTTGGGTGCATGCCTGCAAACCTTAAGAGAAAGCCCAATACACAACGGAAGGAGCAAGCGAATTGCTGGGATTAAAAATGTGCACGACCACCGCCTGGCCTGCTGTTTTTAGAGATTTACTTATTTTATATGTAAGGGTGTTTTGCCTGAATGTATGTTTGTACATAGAAGGCAGTGAGAAAAGGGTGGCAGATCCTCAGGAACTGGAAGTACAGATGGTTGTGAGCTACCAAGTGGGCTCTGGGGACCAAACCTGGGTCCTTTTCAAAAGCAGCCAGTGCTCTTAACCACTGAGCCATCTCTCCAGCCTATGTGGTCACCTTTTGTTTTATTTAAGAGAGAGAAAATTTCTCCTTTATTTCTACTAAGAATACACTCTGATTTAATGTAATTGTGTTAAGTGTACTGGTGATAACTTTTAATGTAATTGTTTTTGTGTTATTTTCTGTCTAAAACATCACAGGGAAAAGCTTAGTCTGCTCCCCAAAAATTCCTGAAAAAAATCACTGAATAACAAACCTCTAATATTTTTAACTTATGGTGTGACAAAATTACTACTCTTGACATGCCCAATTTAAAATGACTGTGTGTATATGTGAATATAAATGTTTTTAGGATGATTTTTGAACTTGAAAGCATGGCATTCATGTATATGGGTTATTATAGAGGGCATGGAGGTCCTTGTGCTCATAGATAAGCACTAAGGAGACCAAGAATGTTAAACATGCAGGGTTGCCCAGCAGTGGTGGTGCACACCTTTAATTCCCCGGCACTGGGGAGGCAGAGGCAGGCAGATCTCTGAGTTCAAGGCCAGCCTGGTCTACAAAGAGAGTTCCAGGACAGCCAGGACTAAACAGAGAAACCCTGTCTCTAACAACTAAAACAACAACAAAGGAAGAAGCACCTGTTTTCTGTCCAGAAGGCTGGGAATAGATGTGCTTAATAGCCTGACCTTTGTACTATCTGTAAAACCACACCTGGTTCCCCCCAAACTCTTCTGTTTATCTCAGTCATCTTTCCCAGACACCCTTATCATGAGCATTACTTCCCAGTCAATAAAACCCATCTTTTTTTTAGACAGGGTTTCTATGTGTAGTTTTAGTGCCTGTCCTGGATCTCACTCTGTAGAACAGGTTGGCTTCAAACTCACAGAGATCCACCTGCATCTGCCTCCCGAGTGCTGGGATTAAAGATATGTACCACTGTAGCTGAAAGTTTTTCTGTGTCCCACCCGGTCAGCAGACCCACCCGGTCAGCAGATGCTCAGACCCAAGTAAACACACAGAGGCTTATATTAATTATAACTGCATGGCCATGGCTCAAACTTTTATCTAGCTAGCTCTATATCTTAAATTAGCCCACAACTATTAATCTATATATCGCCACATGTTCTGTGGCTTTACCTGCGTCTCATTACATGTTGCTCCTTGGCAGCTGGCTGGAGTCTCCTCCTTTCTTCCTGTCTCTCCTTTGAATTTCTTGCCCGCCTCTAAGCTACCTTGCCATAGGCCAAATGGCTTTATTAATCAATCAATCAGAGCAACACAAATTCACAGGTTACAGAAAGACCCTCATCACACCACCACTGCTCCAGCTAATAGAACCTATCTTTATGGGGGATGTCACATGTATTTTACAAATGGGAGTAGAGGTGGTTAATAATCTGGTGACCTCTGCACTATCTGTATGGCCAGCTCCCCGGAATCTCTTTTGTTGTTGTTGTTGTTTGTTTGTTTTGTTTTGTGTAGGTTTTTGGGTTTTGTTTGGTTTTGGTTTTGTTTTTTGAGACAGGGTTTCTCTGTGTAGCTTTGCACCTTTCCTGGAACTCACTTGGTAGCCCAGGCTGGCCTCGAACTCACAGAGAGCTGCCTGGCATTGCCTTCCAAGTGCTGAGATTAAAGGCATGCGCCACCACTGCCTGGCTGTTTTTTTTGTTTTTTTGAGACAAGGTTTCTCTGTGAAACAGTCCTGGCTGTCCTGAAACTCACTCTTTATATCAGGCTGGCCTCAAACTCAGAGATCTGCATACCTCTACATCTTGAGTGCTGTTATTAAAGGCATTTGCTACCACTGCCCAGCTTCAGTACCATTTGGGGGGGGGAGCTGAGGACCGAACCCAGGGCCTTGTGCTTGCTAGGCAAGTGCTCTCCCACTAAGCTAAATCCCCAACCCCCATCTTTATTTTATTTGTTTGTTTGTTTGTATCTTATGTACATTGGTGTTTTGCCTTGCATGTATGTCTGTGTGAGGGTGTTGGATCCCCTGGAGCAGGAGGTACAGACAGTTGTGAGCTGCTATATGGGTGCTGGGAATTGAACCTGGATCCTCTGGAAAAGCAGCCAGTGCTCTTAGCTACTGAGCTCTCTTCCCAGCCCATTCACCACCATTTTTAAAAAACATTTATTTTACTTTTATGTGTGTGTGTGTGTGTGTGTGTGTGTGTGTGTGTGTGTGTACACATGAGTGTATGCACGTGTCCACATAGTCCAGAAGAGGGCAACATTCCCTGGATCTGGAGTTACAGGTGGCTGAGTGTTCCCATGATATGGATGCTAGGAATAAAATTTATGTCCTCTCCAAGTGCATCAAGTGCTCTCCAGCCCCCAATCTTTAGTCAGGGTCTCACTATGTAGCCTTGGCTTACCGGAACTCACTGTAGACCAGGCTGGCCCTGAACTCACATAGATAACTTGCCTCTGCCTTCCAGTCACTGGAATGGAAGACATTCGCCACCATACCTGGGCTGTGAGTCCTAAATTTTCTAGTTAACTCATAAATGTCTGCATTTTAGCAAGAACTGACTTCAGACTTAGAATAACCTTTTATTCCCCAGCCCAAAGGAGGTCGTAGCAGGAGAGCAGCAAGAAAGAGGGCAGACAGATAGGCAATCGCCCGTAGGCCCTGCAAACACCAGGGCCAGCAGAGTGTTGATCTTCAGGAGGCAAGGAACAGGACTCAGTAGCCAGTGTTGGTTCAAACTTCTAGAATCTGACTCCAGGCAGTTTATTTTTGGCATATTTAAGTACAGTGCAATTTGAGAAAAAAGTTTCTTGGTAATAATTCACTCAATCCATGTGCCACAATAAAGCTTAAGGAGTGAATACATTGAAAACCTTTGTAAAGTCCACATGACCTCTTCCATAAAGATGGTTTATATAGTTGACTACATGTGACATCTTGAAGGGCCTGGGAAGGATAACTGAGATCAATGTAAGAGTCCAGGAGAGCCAGGCGGAGGTGGTGCATGCCTTTAGTCCTAGCACTGGGGAGGCAGAGGCAGGCAGATCTCTGTGAGTTAAAGGACAGCCTGGTCTACAGAGTTCCAGGGCTGCTAGAATTCTGTCTCAAAAAACCAAAGGGGGAAAAGTATTTAAGGGGCTGGGGATTTAGTTGACTCATAGAACTCTTACTTACCTAGCAAGCACAAGGCCCTGGGTTCAGTACTCAGCTTTGAAAACAAAAACAACAAACAAACACAAAACAAGGTAAGGTAACTGTCATACACAAGCATTGCCCGACAGTTGTTGGATCAGATATGCAGCTTGTTCAACAGGTCAGGTGGAGATGGTCTCCCAGACCTTGGGACAGCACACAGTGCTGCTGGGACTGTGGCCTGCAAGCTCCATCGCTCAGAATAGGAATGATTCTCTTGGCAGTTTTTAGTTTCACTTTTTCAGTTGCACACGGGACAGATGTGATCATTCCCAGAAACCCTGGTTTTTTCTCCAGTATTTCCCTAAAATACTTTGGGAACTAATGCTTTTCAGGCTTCTTCTTATCTGGAAGTAGCAGCTGTTACTCGATTCAGTGCTGACAGGATCAGAGACAATAAAAGATTAATGGGCACACAGAAGAAAGCAGCTCAGGGGACATTAGTGCCTTATCGAAGTTTGCCCTTGTAGAGAGGCTGAGGTGTGCAGCCCCTTTTGTTGGACAGGGGAGCAGTGTTGGGAGCAGGCACAGAGCACCTGTCCTGAGTACTGCCATTTGACTTCAGACTCTGGTTACCTGTGGGTGAAACAAAGTTCAGGTTCCCAGGCCGTAGGGGAGCTGGAAACCTTCCAATGGCTGACCCACCTCACCCTTAAACCACAGAAGTAGTCGTTATGCATCTTTAGTTCTCTAGAAACATCATGGCTGTTCCTAACAACAGAAGGAACAAATGAATCTGATTGGTTGGACTGAAAGGCTTGCATTGTATATCAGTTGACAGTGATGGATCATTCAAGGAAGCCCCTAATCTCTAAATTCTGATTGGAGAAAACTGTAACTGTAACTTGGTAACAAATGTTTGTGATTTTTATGCTTAAATACTTGTTTCAGCTGGTATTCAGGTCAGTTGAGCTCCGGAGTCTGTTCTGCCATCCAGATCAATCAGCCCCCCTTTCCCTCCTTTGTACTTCCCTGTGTCAAGTCTGTGGCAACCTCTTGTGTCTGCTTGGGTTGATTCGGAGCCTCAGACCACAACAGTTAAGTTTTGAATGATGTTGCTCTTGAGAATATGTGCCTGTGTTTACCACCTTTCAGTTTCGAAAGGACAGGGTGTGCCTGGCTCACTATTTAGCCAAGTTAACAAAATGCTGAGGGTTGTTTTTTGTTTAAAAGTTGTTTTGATGTAAAAATTGGGGGGAAAAGAACCATATTTTTTTTCTGGAGGCTAATCCTGGAGGGTGGGAAAAACACGCTTGTTTTTGAAGTATAAATAAAAATGGTTCGAGCTACTTGGGGCTCAGGGCTTGTGTGAAACTTACCCAGTGCTCCGACACTTCCTTCTTCATGTGATTCCCCTTCCCCATCTCAGGACCTGAACCCAGCTGAGGCAGAACATGGCAGGCAGTGGTGGCCCATATCTTCAATTCCAGCATGGGAGGCAGAGGCAGGCAGATATCTGTGAGTTCCAGGACAGCCAAGGCTGTAATACAAAGAAAGCCTGTCTCGATGAAAAAAAAAAAAAAAAAAACAACCAACCAACCAACAAACAAAAACGCACAAGGTGAACTAGGATGAAAAGGGATTTTTTTTTAATTAAAATTATGGGGAAGGAGATGAGACGTTAAGGAGTTAGGGCCATGGTTCTGAGCACCAAAAACTGAGATATTCCTATTTGGAAACTGACTTGAAATGTATTATCTGGTCTCTTTGTCTTTGCTAACTGAGTCATATAAGAAACTGATATTCTATAATGATACATTATAAAAAGGATTAAAAAATTAAGACTCATGGTGTCTCTATGGGTTGCATTTATGATTTGAAGTTTTATTTTTGTATTAAAAGAGCTTCAGTTAAGAATTATAATTTTTAAGGCTTTAATTAGGACATTCAGGTTAATAGTCAGTCACCCTATAAATGATCAAATTCTTTGACATGCCCAGAACTATGCTTGTAGTCATTGTTATGAATTATGCATGTGTGGAACACCTTGGTTTTTTTTTTTTTAAACAGTTTTTGTTTTTATTTCTCCTGTAACCCAAATTGACTTTGAACTTTTATTTATTATATACAGTGTTCTGCCTGCATGTATGCCTGCAGGCCCGAAGAGGGCACCAGATCTCATTACAGATGGTTGTGAGCCACCTTTTGGTTGCTGGGAATTGAACTCAGGACCTTTGGAAGAGCAGCCAGTGCTCTTAACCTCTGAGCCACCTCTCCAGCGGCACTGGTTACCATGCGAGGAAAGGTCAGAGGCATGACAAAACCCAGTATCAGAGCTTTCTTAGGAAGAAGAGGGGCCCGAAGAGAGCCTGGCCAGACCTGGGGCAGAGACACATGCAAGAGAGAGGCAGGGGGAAGAAAGAGCAGAAGAGGAGGGAGGAGTCTGTGTCCAGCTTTTTAAGGTTGTCCCTGCACATGTACAGAGCTACATCATGCATGCACTGATTGCATGACCACGCTGTGCACATTTGCACAATCATGCAGTGCACTTATGATGTAAGACATAAGCAGCTGGAGTAGTGGCAGAATCTTAACATTCTAGACTTTTTGCTTATTATAAAAAAGCAAGTGAGGGTTGGGGATTTAGCTCAGCAGTAGAGCGCTTGTCTAGCAAGCACAAGGCCCTGGGTTCCATCCTCAGCTCCAAAAAAAAAAAGCAGGTGAACAGGAATAGGGGCATCCTTTCTCCCGGAAAAACTGCTTCCAGCTGACTTGGTGGGCATCGGTTGACTCCTGGGAGGCAGGGAAGGGAGCTTCTGAGGTAGACAGGCATCCTGGGATGGTGGGCTGTCCCTGCTGCCTTGGACCTATCCATCATCCCTCTCAGCCTGGGACTCTGGCTGCTTGTGTCTGGGAGTTTGAAGTAGATCTGACCTGTCCAGATGGATTTAAGCTGGTTTCTGGAGCTTAGAAAAAATTGTAAACATATTAAGAAGCAGCCATGAGAAAATTAAAGTCTTGGGCTGGTGGCCATTGTAGTGTTTAGTATTCTGCTTATATTAGTTAGTGTTAATGAGAGAGAGAAAGAGAGAGAGAGAGAGAATAAGAATGTGTTTTTAATTTTTACCTGAGATAAGCTTTATCAGAGAAAGATTTATTTTTTACATTTTATGAAATCTTTATTGACAAATAATTCACATAGTATACAATTTGCCTGTTTGCACAATTTGATAGACTTTAGTTCAGCATCCTCATAGGCCCGTGACACCATCACCTCTTTCTACTTTAGAACATCGCTGCCTTCAATTTCATACACACATATAATGTTTGGTGATTACATTCCACCTTATTTTTTAAATGAACATAATATTTGCAGTTGTAACCATTATTAAGTTCACAATTCAGTAGCATGAATTACATTCAAGATAGAGACAGATTATTTTAAGTTGCCTGTTTCCTTTATTAGTTTAGCTTCCAGGAGACACGGGTGATCAATTGCTGAGAGCATTTAACAGTACTAGATTGTTATATTAAAGTCTGTTTTTGCAGAGTCCAGACCCTTTTTGGTCTGGGGGTATAAATACCTTTTGATTGTTACTGTTCCTTTTCCTTACTGCCTGGATATAGCTGATGATCCTTGGACTCCAGCTCTATGGTGATCCTGTAATAATTAGCTAAGTAGTTAATTAGAAGATAGAACCAGGAAGAGAAAAGCGTGTGGGGTGAGACCTCATTCTTCTGGAATTGGGGACAAGGCAGTGGATCCTGGTGTCCTCTGGAACTTGAGGGAGAGCAGGGCCTTGTCTGTGTCACTGTGTATGAGAAGCACTGTTGACTGGTCTGGAGTGAGGCACAGGGAGGGAGCAATGAAATGAAAGCTCCTACTTTTGCTGGAAAATCTCTTCCCATTCAGTAACCCTGAAATACAATTAAGTCTGGTGAGGTGGGTAAGGCTGTCCCCCTACCCTGACAATAGGGAAATGAGGAGAGGTGGGACCCCAAAACTCCCTCAGGATTGATTAAGTGCCTCGGTGTCCAACAGGATGGAAATGGATTGCCCCATGCTTCCTCCTGGGTTCCCTGTGAGCCTGTGGCCAGGCCTAGGAGGTCTGCTGGAGGTCTTTGTTTGATGTCCTCATTACATGAGGTGCATGGGTCAGCTGACCAGTTATCTTTGTAGGTGGCACTTTGAATAAGGCTCAATTGATGGCCCAGCAGGGCACGCACTAGCCCGTATGGCTTTCTAAAACAGGACCTGGAAGCCCTTATGCACCTGCTGCTTAGATAGCATGTACCAACATTTGGCAATTCTGTTCATGAGCTTTCTCATCTCTCCCATAGCACATCTTAAATGCCACAGCTGAGACTCCCGCCTTTGGGGTCAGGAGCCTTGCTCTCCAGATGCTTAAGTTTAGCCTTGATGTTGGGAAGCTCTGAGAGATAAGAGGTGGGTTTTATTCTGTGTCTTGAATTAGTTTTTGTTTGTTTGTTTTGTTTTTTGATAGTTTGATGGTTTGAGGACAGCTTTAGGAAGACCCGCCAGGAGGAGGCAGGTTGTAAATTGATCTCTAGCTAGAGAGCCATCCGGATTATTATGATCCCAATGTGGGTCCTGATGGTAAACTTATTTGCATGCATCCTAGCATGCTTCCAGACTTGTCCAGGCTTAGCGGCCTGTCCGGTACTGGAGAACAGAGCCGAGGGTCTTTGGAGTCAGAGATTCCTCATTTGGGAATGCAAGTGGGCAGGAGAGAAAGACTCAGAAAGGGAGAGTTCAGAGCTTAGGTAAAATGTGGGGATAAGGTAACTCTTTTCATTTGCCAGTTCGCTGGCAGAAGTTAGATAATTCCCGTGAAATATTGGGGTTTAAGCAGCCATTACATGGCCAAATTTACTGGTATCTGGGGATATTTAAGGAATTTCTCAGAGGAAGAGTGGAACCACAAGAAGGAAGCCCCTATGTCCCATCGCTGCAGCTCAGAGAAAAAATAAAAAATTAAAATAACAAACGGGATCCCAGGCTCCCATCTCAAGCATCCCCAAGAGCAGGCAATCTGTGGACCGACATAAATTAACAGCACAACTTACCCCATCTGTTGTCTTGGGAGGGGCAAGGGCTGGGGGGTGTACTGGAGGACACCCCAGGAGTCCAGACAGTATCCATACTTCCTCAAGAGAATGTGTTGTGGTATGCAGCCTGAGGACCCCCCAGGGGTCTGTCATGAGAAATATATCTCAGGAAATGACGAAGGATCAGAAAGGGAACACTCACCAATCTGGTTAGCCAGTGTGTTGTGCGGAGCGGTCCTGGCAGCAGGGCAGTCGCAGGTCCAGTAAACCTCAGTACAGGGTCCCGGATGCAGAGCCCCAGACTCAGAGCACTGGGAGAACCTGTTTCGTCACAGCACCAATGTTGGTTTTAAATAAAAAGTGGCGCTGGTTACCATGTGAGGAAATGTCAGAGGCACGACAAAACCCAGTATCAGAGTTTTAATAGGAGAAAGCTGGGGGGGAGGGGACAGAAGAGAGCGTGGCCAGGCCTGGGGCAGAGACACGTGCAGGAGAGAGAGAGTGGGTGGGGGAAAAGCAGAAGAGGAGGGAGGAGTCTGTGTCCAGCTTTTTAAGGATGCCCCTGCACATGTGTAGGTGGGCTTACAGAGCTACACCACACATGTGCTGATTGGGTGCCTGCACTGCTCGCATTTGCCCAATCATGCAGTGCACTGATGACCCCTTACATAAGACCCCTTACTTAGCTACTGAACTGTGCATGTGTGGTTGTATAGCTGGAGTGGCAGAATCCTAACACCCCTGGATGGCCAGGCTAGGGTATCCCAATCATTCAGGGAACCATGCTGGCATGCTGAGTTGGGCAGATGCATACCATCATGCATGGCAGCGGCCAGTAATTCACAACCCAGACACGGCATCCATGTGGAGCGTTTATTATAATAGAGAGATGAAGAGAAAGATAGGAAAGAGAGAGAGGGGATTCAAGGGGTGCACACTTCATAGAAGGAAAAGTGAAAGAAAGGGAGGAAGGAAGGAAGGGAGGGAGAGAGAGACAGAGAGACAGAGAGAAAGAAAGAGAAAGGAAGGAAGGAAGGAAGGAAGGAAGGAAGGAAGGGGCAGAGTTTTTCTTTAAAAAGAGGCTTTTACATCAGGATGCAGGGAGCCACCAAGGGGCGGGTAAGAATATTAACATTCCTCCGTTTTGATTATCATAAAAAGAGGTGAGTTATGGGAGCAAGTGGGGGGAATAAAAGTGCTGAATTCTTGAGGCTACTTCAAGCTGACAAGGGGCAAAGTGGGGAGGGGGACCCAGAAGTCACGCACGGCAGAAGATCTCAGGGACGTTCCTTGAGGGAGCTGAGGAGGCAGGTTGAAGCAGTGGTGTTTGATTGCTGGTTGGTGGTGCACACCTTTAATTCCAGCACTTGGGAAGCAGAGGCAGGTGGATCTCTGTGAGTTTGAGGCCAGCCTGGGCTACAGAGTGAGATCCAGGACAGTCAAGGATACACAGAGAAACCTTGTCTCAAAAAACAAACAAAAAACAAAGAAAAGAAAAGAAAGAAAAAAGAAAAAAAAGAAAAAGATTTGACGTTTATGTAAGTTTTAAGGGTCTGAAAAATAATAAAACTTTAAATGCCAGGAGATGGTGGTGCATACTTTTAATCCCAGAACTCGGGAGGCAAAGGCAGGTGTATTTCTGAGTTCAAGGTCAGCCTGGTCTACAGAGTGAGTTCCAATGCTTAAGAGAACTAAAAAGCATCTGGGCGTGGCACACACCTTTAATCTCAGCATTCCAGAGACAGGCCAACTTGGTCTACAAATCGAGTTCCAGGGGAGAGAACAAGAACTTAAAAAGCAAAATTAGACTTCCAGATGTTAAGGGCTGTTAAGGGTTAATTTTTTAAAACTTTTTTTATTTTTATTTTTTTACTGTTTGTTGTGGTTTGAAACATGCAGGGTTTGGAGTTTGCCCAGGTGGTTTTCAGGCGTGCTTTGGTTCAGTATTTCCTTGCTGTTCTCCCTTCCCTGCATTTTGGAATGGTAGTGTATGTCCTGGCCATCCTATGTTAGAAGTATGTGATCTGCTTTTTTATTTTGATTTTTACAGGGGATATAGTTCAGAGATTGCCATGTGTCTCAGAAGAGACTTTGGACTTTGAAACAAGTTTGAGACTGTTATAGACTATGGGAACTTTTTGCATTATAATATGGCTACAAGCCTTTGGGGACCAGGAGTGGAATGTGGTGGTTTGAAAGTGAAAGACCCCCGGAGAGGTCTCCCCTCAGGAGAGACCCCCGGCTCAAGGAGCACGCAGCGACCACGGATCAGATGCAACAGCACGAGGTTTATTTAAACACAGGTACCTGGGGCAACCAAGTCTCTCAGAAAACTTGCGCGCCTCTGGGTTGGTAAGATGGGTTTTTATAGCAAGAAGCGCAGGAAAGCATTAGTCAAAGGGTTCTGATTGGATAATTTAAACAAGGCGCGAATGGTTACAAAGCTCTGATTGGACAATTCAAGTGAGGCGCGAATAGTCAAAGGGTTCTAATTGGACAAAGCTCTGTCAAAGTGAGGGCGCGAATAGTCAAAGGGTTCTAATTGGACAAAGCTCTGATTGGACAATTCAAAGTGAGGCGCGAATAGTCAAAGGGTTCTAATTGGACAAAGCTCTGTCAAAGTGAGGCACGAATATATGAGCATAAATCAAATGGGGCGTGAACTCAGGCTCAGGGCGGTTTGTGGGTTTTTCCCTTGGTAACCAGATATGTGTGTTGACTCAACCCCTATCTAGAATTCCAGCTGCTCTGGCCCTCCCGCACTGACGCCAGGCAGTCTGCCCCTGACATCCTGCTTATCTATCGGCTATCTGGGCTGCGGTGGGGCCATTCTATTTCCTGGAACTGTCTTTTGTTCCCTTATAAGCCTTGCAAACATAGCATTACTATAGGGGTGCCGGGGGGGTCTTTCAAAAGAAAATGGCCCCCAAGGGGAGTGGCACTATTAGGAAGTGTGCCTTAGGTGTGTCACTGTGGGGACCGGCTTTGAGATCTCTGGCTCAGGTTTCCCTCAATGTGACAGTCAGTTGACTTCCTGTTGCCTGCAAGATGTTGGACTCTCAGCTGCTCCTGCAGCACCATGTCTGCCTGCAGGATGCCAAGTTCCCCATCATGATGATAATGGGCTGAACCTCTGAAACTGTAAGCAAGCCCCCTCAATTAAATGTTTTCCTTTATAAGAGTCAGTGGTCATGGTGTCTCTTTACACAGTAGAACACTGACTAAGACAGGGCTGATTCTGCTTTGGTCAACAAGCTTGTTTTGCACAAGAGGACTTTCTGCTTGGAGAACATTATAACTTTGTGTTCTTTGTCTTATAAACCCCTGACTGAGGTGGCTGGGCTGCATTCAGGATCCTGAATCCTGGATGCAGAATACCTGATGCCAATATCTGAGTAAAAGCCTCTTCTTTGTTAAAATTTATTAATGCTCAGACTGAGGGATCTCAGAATGACCCCAGGCCCACAACAACCAAGTCATCTCTGGGTCCCCATAAACCCCGCCAAATCCAAGCAGCAACCAGGCATGATGGTGTACACCTTTAATTCCAGCACTTGGAATGCAGAAGTAGGTGGGTGTTCCAGGGCACCCAGGCTACATAATGAGACCCTGTCTTTTGTTTTTCTCAAGACAGGGTTTATCTGTATAACAGCCCTGGCTGTCCTGGAACTCCCTCTGTAGACCAGGCTGGCCTCAAACTCACAGAGATCCACCTGCCTCTGCTTCCTGAGAGCTGGGATTAAAGGCATGTGCCACCATGTTTGTCTTAAAAAAAAAAAAAAATCCAAGCAGATGTCAACTCTGCCTATGATAGGCAACAGACAAAAACCTTGTAGTTTATCTGAAATTATTATATTGTCATAAATTATATTTGGATTTTACTATAATAAATTGATGTATTTGTATTTATATGTTGCATTATCTCATGATGCTAAAGAAAGACTTTTCTATGGTAAAACAAGATTCTATCCTAAAGTAAAGGATTTTTCCAAAATAGAAAATCTGAAAGGTGACGACAACAGGGATGTTAAAATGGTTTGTAAAGTGGCTGGAGAGATGACTCTGTGTAAGAGGGCATACTGCTTTTGCAGAAAACTGGTTTCCATCTCTAGCTATACTCATATCTGGCAGCTCACAAATACCTGTAACTAATTCCAGGGACCCAGCAAGTAACTCAAGCATCACTCAATACAAGCAGTCACACAGTAAGAAAATAAAATACATCTTTTTAAAATACAACTAGTTGGTTAGATTCCATCTAAATGCAACTTTATGTTTTCTCACTGGACTGAAGACATCACCTATTAGATAGCCACCGACTTAGTAGTACTGAAAAAAATTCTATTAAAAAGAATTATTCTGCCCGGCAGTGGTGGCACATGCCTGTAATCCCAGCACTCAAGAAGCAGAGGCAGGTAGATCTGTGAGTTTGAGATTAAAGGTGTACACCACCACACCTGCCCTACCTATTGTATGGAGAGCCTCAATGGTTTCTCTATATATGTATCAACACGGTTGCCTCTTTGTCTCCCAGGGAAAGATGGGGAAAGCTCCAGACCAGGTCTCCAGACCATGGGCCAGGAAACCTTCCACGTCCAAGAGAGAGCTCTTGACCCTCTTCCCCTTCCCTTTTAAGAGGTCACCACCTCTATCAGGACAGATAGCCCAAGGGCATGGGTGGAGCAAACTCCCACAACAACCTCTTAAATTTAATTTTTTTTAAACATAAAAACAGGTTATAATTTAAAAGTTCAGGGTTATTTGAAACTGGGAAATATTTTCTCTGTAGAAAATAGTATAAATGGGCTGGAGAGATGGCTCAGAGGTTAAGAGCACTGGCAGCTCTTCCCAAGGTCCTGAGTTCAATTCCCAGCAACCACATGGTGGCTCACAACCATCTGTAATTTGATCTGGTGCCCTCTTCTGGTGTGAAGGCAGAATACTGTATACATAATAAATAAATAAATCTTCAAAAAAAATAGTAAAAATGATAACATTTCCCAATAAGCCCTTTTAAACCAAATAATAGCTGATTTATACATATAAATATTAATTAGATTCTGGGATACAGAAGAAACCTATCTTCATCTGTTCAGAGAGCTATGTTTTACTTAAGTTGTGTAAGTGAGATTCCTATTCATCTTCCCCTTCACTGTTTGATTTATGGCAGACATTTTTCTATAGGCTAATCCATAATCTAACAAGATTTTAGCCTCCCCTCCTGCAAGTACAGTCAGCGTTTTCTTTCATCAGCTTGATACAGTATAAATGCTTATCCTAATAGTGAAATGTTTCACTAAAGCTTGCCCAAAACTTATTATAAGCCACAGTCATCCTATGGTCCTTCCTGCTAGGTAGCTTCCCTGGATCTGTGGGTTACAGTCTGATGGTCCTTTGCTTTATATCTAGTATCCACTTATGAGTGAGCACATACCATGCTTGTCCTTCTGAGTCTGGGATACCTCACTTAGGATGATATTTTCTAGTTCTATCCATTTGCCTGCAAATTTCATGCTGTTATTGTTTTTCTCCATTGAGTAGTACTCCATTGTGTATATGTACCACATTTCTTAATCCATTCTTCAGTTGACAAGCATCTAGGTTGTTTCCAAGTTCTGGCTATTACAAATAATGCTGCTATGAACATAGTTGAGCATGTGTCTTTGTGGTATGATTGAGTATTCCTTGGATATATGCCCAAGAGTGGTATAGGTCTTGAGGTAGATTGGTTCCCAATTTTCTGAGAAACTGCCATACTAATTTCCACAGTGGTTGTACAAGTTTGCACTCCCACCAACAGTGGAGGAGTGTTCCCCTTGCTCCACATCCTCTCCAACATCACATCCATAGACTGTGATCAGTGTTTTTGATCATAGCCATTCTGACAGGTGTAAGGTGGTGTCGAAGAGTCGTTTTGATTTGCATTTCTCTGATGACTAAAGATGTTGAGCATTTCCTTAAATGTTTATCAGCCATTTGAGATTCTTCTTTTGAGAGTTCTCTGTTTAGCTCTATAGCCCACTTTTTAATTGGATTGTTTGGTATTTTGATGTCTAGTTTCTTGAGTTCTTTATATACTTTGGAGATCAGTCCTCTGTCAGATGTGGGACTGGTGAAGATCTTTTCCCATTCTGTAGGCTGTCTTTTTGTCTTATTGACTGTGTCTTTTGTCTTTTGTCCTACAAAAGCTTTTCAGTTTCAAGAAGTCCCATTTATTAATTGTTGCTTTCAGTGTCTGTGCTACTGGTATTAAGAGGTCACTGCCTCTATCAGGACAGATAACCCAAGGGCATGGGCAGAGAGAATTCTCACTACAACCTCTTAATTTTTTAAAAAATTTATTTAATTAATTAATTTATTTATTTTTGAGCTGAGGATCAAACCCAGGGCCTTGTGCTTGCTAGGCAAGCGCTCTACCACTGAGCTAAATCCCAACCCTAACCTCTTAATTTTTAAAAGACTTATTTTCTGTGCATTGGGTGCTGGAAACTAAACCCAGGTCCTCTGCAAGAGCAACAAGTGTTCTTGACTACAAATCCATCTCTCCAACACCCACAAGAGGCTTTTAAACATGGTAACTAAAAATTCAGAGTTGGTTACAGAATCTTTCCACAGTGAGTGCTCAAGAAACAAAGAACAAAATGAACAAAAACTAAAAGCAATAGATTTTATTGATTGGAAAAAAGACAACTCATCAAAGACTCAATTCACTCTGGAGGAAAAGGACCCTAGCCTGTATTTCTAACTACCTCCTATGCTACAGAACTTGAGATTAAAATTTTATCTATGTGTCTCTTACCTCAGACTATGTCAGGTTTTAAGACTGAGTCATGCTCACCTTTGACCTCACTGATAAATGAGTACCCTAAGTAACTGAGTTTGAAACTCCCAACAAGGCAGGCATGGTCACCCACACCTTTAATAACAGTACTGGGGAAGCTGAACAGGCCAAGCTCTGTGAGTTCAAGACCAGCCTGGTCTACATAGTGAGACCCTGTCCAGCCTGGTCTACAGAGACCCTGTTTCAAACAACCAACCCAAAAAACTAACTCCTCTGACAAGGTTTCTACAAACTCTCAATTTTCATATTTCTTCAATGCATTTAAATTTATACATTTTAAAAATTGTCTAGGATATCCCAGATGATAAAAAGGCAGTTTTGGTTTTAGTAAAGCTGCTAATGTCCTTTCATTAAACCTATTTTTGTTATGGCTGTTGCTCACTCAGACCTTTTCCTGAGCCAAGTCTTCATGTTTAAAAGGCTCAAACTTGCCAGGCGGTGGTGGCACACGCCTTTAATCCCAGCACTCGGGAAGCAGAGGCAGGTGGATCTCTGTGAGTTCGAGGCCAGCCTGGTCTCCAAAGCGAGTTCCAGGAAAGGTGCAAAGCTACACAGAGAAACCCTGTTTCGATCTCTCCCCCCCCCCCCCCCCGCTCCAAAAAAAGGCTCAAATTTTCTTTTTTCCTTAGAGACAGAGTTTCTCCTTGTAGCCCTGGCTGTCCTGGAACTTGCTATGTAGACTATGCTGACCTTGAACTCACAGAGATTCTGCTGTTTCTGCCTTCTGAGTGAGTGCTATTATTAAGAGCCTGTGCTACCACACCAGGCCAACTTTAATGTGTGTATGTGATGTGTTTGAGTGCAAGACACGTGTGCCACCAAATGCATGTGACAGAGAACTCAGGGGTGGATTCTTCCTACTGTGAGTTCCAGGGACTGAACTATAGTTGTCAGCAAGGATTTTCCCCCTCCAAGCATCTCACTGGTCCAAGACTTCAGCTTTAAACAGGTGTCTTCCCAAGGCATGGTTAGTCAAAGGGGGCTTCACTTAATTTGCAGGACCTGAGCTTAGTTCTCAGAGCCCTTGTGAAAAGGGCTGGGTGGAGTGGCATTTGTGATTCCACAAGCAGAGGGGCCAGTTCCTGGAGTTCAGTGGCCAACAAGCCTAGCTTACGTGGCAAGTTCCAGGCCAGTGAGGGACCCTGGAGAGGGAGGGAGGGCGGGAGGGAGGGATGGATGGAGGGAGGGAGGGAGGGAGGGTGTGTGTGTGTGTGTGTGTGTGTGTGTGTGTGTGTGTGTGTGAGAGAGAGAGAGAGAGAGAGAGAGAGAGAGAGAGAGAGAGAGAGAGAGGAAAGGAGGGTGGATAGTATCTGAGGAATGATGCCCTAAGTTGCCTCTGACTTTCCTATGTGCATGTGTACATGTACTAGCATAAAAAAAGACTTTGGCTTGGATATTTGAGGGAAGAGCTCTTCAGGCTTAGGGACAGTGGCTATAAAGGTCCTAGTTCATGAACGATGTCTGTGGGAGGGACCTGGGGCCACTGGGGAGGAGTCAGGAGGGGTGCCAGGCGCATAAGACCTGCATGGAAGGGTGGAGGGCTTGCAGCGCCCCTGGAGGCATCGCCTTGTCTTTGTCCTGGTCTCATGTCTGCTCCCTCACCTGTGTGGTACTAAGGGACTATACAGCTGGTGCTAAGCCTGGGTCCACACAGGTGAAGCTCTTCTTCCCATGCTGCCACAGCAAACACAGTGGTAGTGAGCACCTTCTTCAGAATATTTGTGGTTTGGTTTTGACTAGGGTTTTAGTTTTATGTGTCAGGGTCTCACTAGGTATCCCAGGCTGGCCTCAAACTTTCTATAGTTTCCCAGCCTCTGTCTCTGAAGTGCTGGGATCATAGGCATACATCACTACACTTAGCTTGTTTTCCTTCTGGGGAGGCGGTGCTGAGGACAGCTGCTAGGCAAGCACTGCCAGTGAGCCAGATACTCACCAAGATAGCAGACACCTCTTTGGAGGCTGATGTCTGGATGTCTTCAGTCGTACAACTCTGAGGGACTGGGATGAGGATTTCCTTTATGGGAGGGCATAACTTAGGCTGTAAGAGAAGCTACACTTTGGGCTGTTCCTTCCACAGGAGGCCACTGAGAAGCTTCAGGCAGACTTGGGGCAGAGAGCTCTACGGCAGGACAGGGATGGACATCTGAGGGGTTCTCCATGAGTGGAAACTGGATAGAACACAGGTGGTAGAATCTTCAGCATCCTGTGGAGGCTCGGCCCATGTGATCCTCAGCACCTGCTTCTTCCCAGGCCTGGGTGATGTGTTGTGTCACCCATTTCAGCCTTCCTGTCAACCAAGCATTATTTCTCTTGGACCCCAGAGGAGGGTGCTAGAGGACGGAAAAGTGAAGCCAGGCTGACTCTTCACTAGATGGACCAGCAGCGCATCACATGCAGTCTGGGACACCCAGATCAGATCCATGCTTGGCTCATTACTCTGAAATGCTGGCTGCAGATGTACAAGGGAGCCTGAGCTGTGGCTTCTTGCTGGCAGGGTGGAGAAGTCTGGTTCCAAGGCCCAGGGCTAACAACATCCCCTGGACCTCTAACTCATCCATTGCCATCAAAGACCCAAGACCCAGAGGCTACCTCTTCTTCCAGGGACTCCCCCCCCCCCAATGTCAGATGGGTAACGTTCCAATGTCATACCCAGGTTTGTGGGAGTTACACATCTATCTCCCAAAGGCATGGATACCTAATCATCAGACTTATGAACCAAAAAGGATCCCAGGGACTCCTGATGAATCCTTGGTGATGGCAGCTCACCCTGTAGTCACAAATAGGTTCTCTCACACCCTGGCCTCTGCCAAAGGACAGAAAGGCATCCATCAATGCTCCAGGTGTTATGTAAAAAGAAGAAAAATCTGACCTACCATGACAGTTCCACACGAAGGAAGAACTCTGAAACACCCTTACCCAGCACAACCTCAAAGCTTTATTATCAACAGCTCACATTCATATTCCTATGAAGTCCAGCTTGTGAAGAGGGAAATGAGAGATACAGGGGCTGGCTGAGCCACTTGCTGAGATGGTCCTGTAGAACCCACAATGCCTGCTGGGCAAGCAGGGGTCTAAGGGATCCCAGAGTCCACACAATGGGAGTGATCAATGCACACAGGATCCTCATGCATGCAGAACCAGAGCACACATGGGATCCCCTAACACATTCAGAACTACAGGATCTCCAACTGTCTCCATTTTCTGTCGATGTGGGTTTTTCTTGTGCCTGATTCAGTTTCTAACGACCAGTGCTCCTGCAGGAGCATGTCTAGCTACGAGGAACTGGAGCAGAGTTGTGCTCTGCATTCAGGAAAGGAAAGGTCAGTTGCTATAAAAGCTGCTTCTGCTGTTTGTTCAGGGAAGAGACCATGGCCAAACATGTCAAGTGAGAGGTACACCTCTGCTACTCAGTCAGACATACACGTGTGTACATGGTGGTGGCGGTGGGATTGAGCATGAGGTGCAGTCACATATGTTATGACACACCTACGCCTGACTCAGACCTAGTGATCAACTCTGTCATTCCCCACTGGCACAAAGACAAACGCTGAGCTGAGTATGAGGTCAAGTATGGGTGACACACAGATCAAATGTCCTGGTCCTAGGGATGCTGGCTGATTCATGCAGCGTGGCCACGGAAGGTTCCTGTCTATGCTGGCCCTTGAGGCACAGCATCCTGGCAGTGGGGGCTAACTCTGTAGTGTGAACTCATAGGTGTTAGTCTCCCAGCGAGAGGTGTCTTTGTCCAGCATGCTTCGTTCTGTGAAGGTCACATGGCCATCTGCATCCACAAGGATGATGGTGTTGGTTCTGAAAAAAAGCATCCTTTAGTCCCAGCTCCACTTTTCAGAGCCACAGCTAGGATCAGACCTGAGGCACAAAGGGTAGGCCCATCACACCTGGGGCCTGAACTGGCTATTCAGCTTTGGCTTCAAGTCAGTTAAATAACAGCCTCAACTTGGAGGATGTGAGGGGCTCATAAGGGGCATCTGGGCTCCCTGGCCAGCCTCATAATGGGTGAGTCCTATTACCTCTGCTCTAAAACAGCCCAGCTTGGCCTGACCTTCTTTTCATAGCAAGAACCAATTCACTCCCTCCCTCACAGGGTTGTGGAGCTGACTGCCCACCACCCCACTGGCAGTACACCAGGCCCCCAGACACCTGGCCATGTTTGGAGAGCCAAGGTTGGCTCTCAACTACTTGGAGCACATGACCTGTTTATCTAGAAAAATCCTTCTTGTCCGTCTTCGTCCACTGGCCCAGGCTAAGTCATCCAGCTCACTTTCTTCTTCCTTTTAGTCCCACCCTATGGTGGCTTCTCATGTGTGAGCTCCTGCCCTTCAAGTAGGGTGGGTACACATAGGAAAGACCAGCCCATAGCTGCTATTCCAGCATGTAAAGCACAGGCTTTGGAGAATCCATGCCAGGGCAGCTGTCAACCAGTATCTGCCAGTAGGAACATTTCAAATGCCTCTCTGGCTTCTTTGAACAGGTGCGGTAGGCAGGAGTCCCACCTAGGACACAATGACATCTTTAGGAGGCCAGAGCTCTGGCCCACCTGACCTCATGGGCACATAAACTATAGGACCTGCTAAACCTGCAGTGAAGTCTGGAGAAGACAGACTCTGGAATGCACCCAATCGGGAGGTGCCTGGCCATGGCCAGCTGTGTTGTGGGGGCCACCCAATGGGAAGGGGATATGCCCAGCAGTTCCAACCCTGATCACCTGGTGCCATAGGTGGCGCAGCGCACACACACAGCTGCATACTTGCTCAGAATTGGCTGTACATACTCCCGGCCCTGGTCCTCAATGGCTGGGTCTGGCAGCTGTCTAGAAGGACAGAGGGCCAGAGAAGCTGTTAGTCCCCTTACTTCCTGTGTGTAGCCCCTGTATCTGAGCCCTGTTTGCCACACTGGCAGCCTGAGGTTCCCAAGGAGGCCTTGGCCTTAAAAGGCTTGTTTATAACTTTCCTACTTGGCTCCTTCTGTCAGCATCCTACTGTATCACTTATGACTCCATCAGTAAGCCTAGGCATCCAGATGGCACATGCACTCCACTATCTCTTAGCAGTACCCTGTGGGCATCAGTCCATAGACAAGAGCCTCCTTAAACCCTGAGACCCACCAACCAGCACAATGTGCACCACAGCTATAGTTACTGCTAAGAACAGCCAGAGCCATAATTGGCCTGCTCAAATTATTGAGGACCGTGTGGACACATGGCTGAACAAAACCCAGCACTGCCCCACAAAAGAGCAGCTGATACTGAGGCTGGAGACTGATGTTATGGTTCAAGGCCCACAGGAGACAGTGAGCAGGGGTCAGGGCAAGGTGAGCAAGATGGAGGGACACTGGGCCATCTGGGCAGAAAGTGGCCAAGCTTACAGGAGAATGGGAAGATGCATTCTTCCCAGGACTTTTGGATGGGATGACTGAGAGCTAAGTACCCACAGTCTAAGGGTGCCCCATGAAGACATCCATGGCACAGAAGAGAGAGAGTGAGGGGGGGGGGCATCTGTTCCTTCCAGGGACAGGTGTGTCTACACCTAATGCTTAGCTCCAAGGTGACTGGAGGCAGGACGTAGCTAACAATGTCAAGCTCTAGGCCTGCTCTGGCTTCTCTGGCTCTTCTCCCTAAGATTTGCTGAGTAGCGAGAACCTTCTAGAATATCACACTAGCCCTCTTTGTGTGAGGGAGACCAGACCTCAGAGAACACCAGGTCCTCCAGAGCACGGCCCCTAGCTTTACCATCTCTCATTATCCAGGGCCACACTGGAAACCCAGATGCATCCCAAGAGAAATAGGTTTGAGTCCTGAGGAAGCAGAGGATAACAGGCCAGGCAGGTTCTACTGCAGCTGGAAAGCCACCCTGCTCATCTTCACAGGCCTTAAAGGTAGCAAATTCGGCCTTCCTTCCTGCCCTAGACCTGTGTGGCTGCCCCAGGGGGACTTGCTCACTTACGCCTCTTCATTGTTGAGTACATCCAGGAGATGGGAGACAAGGATGTCCTTAGGGAGGGCCTCGCTCTGCTCCACCACTCCGGTGAAGAGCTGTTTGCCGAAGCACAGCTTCCTCCAGGGCGTCTCCAGCAGGGCATTGCTCAGGCCATAGGTTCCTGTAGGAAGAAGGTTGGCCTCGCCATGTGGAGGCCCCAGGCGGCTGGGGCAGGTAGCTCACAGCCAAGCATCCTGATAAGCCACCAGTGGAAGCTGAATCTGACTGGTCCAGCTGGGGCCCTGGAAGATCACTCTGGCTCTGCTGCAGCCCCAGGCCAAGCTGTTGGTCTAGTGTCCCCGATTCTTCCTGAAGTAGCTTGGAGACCACTCTCTAATGGTGCTGGATGACAGGGTAGTCACAAGATTGGAGTTGGACCTGACCTCACATCCTATGCAAAAATAACTCTAGGCCAGAAAGATGGCTCAGTGGGTAATGGCGCCTGCCTTCAAGCCTGATAACTAGAGTTCAAGCTCGGGATTTATGTGATGGAAGGACTACAGCAGCTGACTCGTCCTCTGACTGCCACATGTGAGCTGAGGAATGGGCATGCAGGCAGGTACACACACACACACACAATAAATGTTTGAGGCAAATTTGTTTACATGAGAAGTCTCCAAAAAACAACCTGCCCCCCCCCCAAAAAAAAAGAGCAGCTTTAGTATCAAGTATGGTGGCATGGCATGTATCTGTAATTCTAGAATTCAGGAGGCTGAGGCAGGATTGTAGCAGGTTTAAGGCCAGCCTACATAGCAAGGTTTCAGACCAGCCTTGGTTAGAGTGAGATTGTGTCTCAAAGCGAACATGCACGCGTACGCGCGCGCGCACACATACGCACAAAGTAAATACATTTTAAAAAGGAAAAGCTTCGTGATCTTAGATTAAGCGATGGTTTATTAGGTAAGACAATAAAAGCAACAACAAGATAAATGACACTTCAAGTGAATTTAAAGTCATGCATTTCAAAGAAAGTGCCAAAGAAGTCAAAAAACAGGACATGGGAAAGGATTTTTGTGAGTTAGATATCTGACGAGATTTGTAGATTATGTAGAAAGAACAAACATTTTAAATGGACAGACCACACCTGTATCCCAGCGTTCAGTCAGTGGCAGTGGGAAGACCAGGGGTTTAATGCCATCCTTGGATAGATACTGAGCTGGAGTCTGGCTAGCCTGGGATCATGAGTCCCCACCACACCCCTACCCCTCACCCCTGCCTAAAAAAAGAAAAAAGTGGCAAGTAATAATGTCAAAGACAGAGAGCTTTGCCAAGTATGCCAGAGGCCTTGGGCTTGATTCACCAGAGGGCTGGGGATATAGCTCAGTGGCACAGAATGTGCTCAGCATGCTTAAGGGCCTGGGTTCCATCCCTAGAACTCTCTCCCCCTAAAGAGAGAGAACAAGTCTTGGTGAGCGTTTGGGAAAACAGGAACTTTTACAAACCACTGGCAGAAATGTAAAATGTGCAAATGCTTTGGCAAACCACGTGGAAGTTCCTCAAAAGGCTCTAAGTGGAGAGAGATGTGTTGGGCCAGGGAGATGGCTCAGGGGTAAAGACACTTGAAAACATCAGGATAAGTAATCCAAATTAGAAACTAGCTTCCTCCACCACGTGGTGAAATGTCCAGAATGCATAAACCCCAAGAGATAGGAGGCAAGTAGGCGCGGTTGCAGATGTGTCTGGGGTTTTTTGGTGGATGATTAAAAACAATTTGGAATTACCTGGAGCTTCCTATGTAAACCAGGCTGGCTTTGAACTCATAGAGATCTGCCAGCCTCTACCTCCTAAGTGCTGGTATTAAAGGTGTACATATCATGCCCAGCTCATCATTTGTTTTTTTATTTTACTAACTTACTTGGTTTATTGAGATTTCATCTTACTATGTAACCCTTGCTGGCCTGAAACTCACTGTATAGACCAAGTTATTCTTGAACTCAGATCCGCCTGCTTCTGCCTCCCAAGTGCTAAGATTAAAGATGTGTGCCACCCCTGCCTGGCTTCACATTTGATTGTACATGGAGTCCAGACTGACCTCAAACTATGATCCTTCTGCCTCAGCTTCCTGAGCACTGGGTTACAGATGTGCACCACTCACAGCTTACATGAAACGCCTTTCTTCCATCTGTCATGGAGTCCTGGTGGGCTTTGAAGTATTCTGCATATCAGCTGGCCTTGAAATTATTACCTCTTTGCTTTTACCTCTCTAGTGCTGGGATTATAGGCTTTTGTCACCACAGCTGGCTGTGTGACAGACTTTACATGCACAGCATGTGAGACTCATCTCAATAAAGGTTTGGCTTTTTGGGACAGGGCCCCATTCTGTAGCCCAGGCTGGCTTGGCACTCACTATGTAGTCATAGCTGGATTTGAAATCAGGGCAATTCTCCTGTTTAAAAGTGGAGGGCTGAGGATTTACTAAGAGTGTGTTCAGTAGGTGGGAGGGCGGAGAAGGGGACACAGATCAAGTAGGGCACTCAGGGATAAATCATGGTGTAGATGGAAAGAATTTCTACTATAAAGACCCAGCAGAAAATAAATAAGCTGCAGTCAGGAGTTTTCAGTTCTGAGAACAGTAGGACTCATGTCCTTGCCCCCAGCTGCTCTCCCAGAGGCCTTTGGGCTGTTGGGCTGGTATGAGGCCAACTTCAGTGGATCTGCAGACCCCAAGAAGCTGAAATGAAGGGGCTCTGAGGCAAACAGAGTGCAAGACTTGGCAGGAGATGAATTCTTGACTCTGCCTAAACTCAGGTCTTCAAGACAGGCATCAACTGGTTCTTGAGAGTGCACCTGGACCTGTCCTGGGCTTGCACAAGAAGGGGAGGACTATGCCACCAGGGGCAGCTAGGGTGGCACAGCTAGAGTGTCCCCAGCTGTCCGGGAGCCCTGAGTGAGGAATGTGCAGGAGACCTAGGAGTGACTAGAAGCCGTGCTCTAGGTCCAGCTCTAGGATCTCACCAGCCCACGGCATCCTGGCCTGGACATACCCCAGCAAATCGGGGGGAGCTCAAACAGCCCCAGAAAGTCATGAAAAGCTGAAGCCAGCCTTAGTATGAACTAGTAGGTGTATGAGTTCTGTTATGAAGCAGGCCAGGACTCCAGACCTCACCATTATCCCTGGAGCTAATAGCACAGGTGGGACAGGGCTACTCAGCTATCCTGGGGGCTGCTCCCCACTTCCCTTAGGCTCCACCTAGAACAACATTTTGGGCCTAACAGTGATCCTCAGTGGGAAGGGGTGACATGTGTCCTGCAACCTCCTTTAGAAACCCAGGCCAGCTGCCTAAGAAAGATTCCATGATTTGGGGGTACAGAAACTGTATTATGAGTGAAAAGTGTCACACAGAGGTGGGATATGGGTGCTGCTGAGGACACCGACTCTCTCCAGTGGCTCAGTTGTAGGGACCAGAGTCAGTGTCCAGGGCCCTGGACTCCAGACCCAAGACGTTACCAGCAAGGATAGTTCACAGGCGTTAATGAAGGAGAAAATAGCTGGTCCCAGCTGAGTTCACCCTGGGCTGGACCCATCTGTGCTGTTTCCCACAGATCCTGCTCAGTCTTGGACCAGACCTGGGACAAGATACAGACTTTCCTTCTTCAAAGTGGCTTATAAGGCTATGTGAGTGTGTGTTTGTGAGTGTGTATGAGCGAGAGGGGAGGAAGGGAGGAGAGGGAGAGGGAGAGAGAGTCAGCTCAGAGTGGAAGCAGGCAACTGGTAGACGAAGCTTCCAAGAAATCACAACACTCAAGGAAGAAAGGGACAGCAGGCCCAGCTGCAGAAACTACAGCCTGGGCATAGGTGCGGTGAGAGAAGGGCACCCAGGAGCTCTGGGGCAGGGGGCATGGGACAAGTATGGGCATCAGGTATAGGAGATAAGTATACGAGAGGAGCTGAAGTGTGTGAGATGTACATGTATCATCAAAGGGGAAGACCCTGGGCGGTGACTCCTGTGAGCTGCTAGCTGAGCTATGGGGGCTAGAACAGGGGTCCAGAGAAGGTCAGCATCTCCCAGTGTAGGAAAAGCCCATGGGAGCATTTGTGCAGATGTGGGCAGGTGCAGGCCCCAGGCCTGTACAGACTACATAAGACATACAAAAAGCCAGTACCAGGAGAACAATGCAACAATGGCCTGGTCTCTGAAAAGCACATGGTATTCCCACATAGGAGCAGCCCCCACCCTGTCTGGACACCAAAGCAGGCTCACCTGGTGCCAGGACAACAGGCTCAGGCTCCCCCCGGTTTCCATAGTAGCAAACGACATCTCCTTTTGTTGTGCTGCGAATGGAAGCCAAAAGTCAAAGAAAGTTAATGGGAGCCACAAGCACCCACTCCCAGCATTTCCCAGTGGTCCCATGGCCCTGCCTCTGGCCTAGGCACAAGGACTAGCACAAGGACACTAGCCCACTTCAGTCCAGCTCGGGGCCTGGAAAACTGGGCCACGGAGACACCAGGCCCTGTCCATTCTCACAGTGGTGTCCACACTCCTGGCTCACCACTCTAACCAGCAAGAAAGAAACAGAATGTACAAGTTCCTCCTACTTCTCTGAATGTTTCATGGCACAGACATGGACATGGTATGATAACTGCATCCCACCCTGACCCCTTCCAGTGGGTCACAGCTGCCCCACACGGGTAATCTCTAAGTGCTTCTGACAGGTAGCTACAGAGCAGGCTTCTGAACAAAGTGGCAAAGACTGCTTTCTCCCACTTCAGCATTTCACAACTATTCACAAGGCTGGAGCTCAGAAGTGACTGAAATACCTTCCAAATGGACAATCACAGACAGGGGTGGCGTTGGTTACTGAGCGGATTCCTCTTGTTCCACACAGACACCAGGTAAGACTTGCCCCCATACCCAGCAGCCCCCAGTGCACACCCCTTTCACATTCCTCCTCACTCTAGTCCTACAACCTTTTAAAGATGGTTAGCTAATACATTCTGATCATTTTGTTTGTGGGACATGTTTTTCCTTCATTTTTTTGCATAAGGACCCATGGAAATGAGCACCCCTGTCAAGGTGTCCAAGTGTGTGTATGGGGGGTGTCCAGGTGTCTATGACCAAGACAAATCTCTCTCCACTCTAGGCCTTGGTTTCTTTCTCTGTCTGTCTTTAAGAGTCACTGTTATTTTGATTGTATGTGTATGGGCACCTGTGGAGGCCAGAGACAGGGCCCCTGGAGCTAGAGGGGCAGGAGCCTTCTGACATAGATACTGGGGACAGAACGCCAGTCCTCTAAACACTGTATGCACTCTTACCCACTGAGCCATCTCTCCAACCTCAGGTCTTGCTTGCTTGTTTTGAGACAAGGCCTCACTAGAGTCCTAGCTGGTCTTCAACTCTTTATGTAGAACAACTGGCCTTGAAGCCCCCCCCCCCCCCCCACCTGCCTGACTCTTGGTCCCAAGTGCTGGGAGTAAAGGTGTGCAGCACCATGCCCAGCTTAGATCTTGGTTCATCAGTACCCGACTGCTACCCTGCAGCCTCAGCAGTGGCGTCAGCAGCCTGACTTGTGGGATTAGTCTTTGGCTGAACTCTGACCCTGAAGAGTCTATAGCAAGGAAGGCTGCTCAGATCTCCAGAGGCCCAACTGCAGAAGCCACGGTGTATCCGGCTAGGGAACAGCAGAAGGTACTGTGTGTCTGGCTAGGGAACAGCAGAAGGTGCTGTGAATCAGCCCAGAGAAGAGCAGAAGGTACTGTGTATCGGCCCAGAGAACTGTGGAAGGTACTGTGTATCGGCCCAGAGAACTGTGGAAGGTACTGTGTATCGGCCCAGAGAACTGCGGAAGGTACTGTGTATCGGCCCAGAGAACTGCGGAAGGTACTGTGTATCGGCCCAGAGAACTGCGGAAGGTACTGTGTATCGGCCCAGAGAACTGCGGAAGGTACTGTGTATCGGCCCAGAGAACTGTGGAAGGTACTGTGTATCGGCCCAGAGAACTGCGGAAGGTACTGTGTATCGGCCCAGAGAACTGCAGAAGGTACGGTGTATCGGCCAGAGAAGAGCAGAAGCCACCGTGTATCAGAAGAGCAGCCTTGTTTCCACCCTTTTGACACAGCCACTGAGCAACCATTCCTGCCCGCATCAGAGCCATGGCTCTGGTCTCTGGGGGCTGGATCAGACACATAGCTCCATGGAGAGAGCAAGCATAGGTTTACGGCCTCCAGGAACCCCCAAAGTGAGGAAGGAGGATGGCAGCTCCTACTCCAGTCCTTCTTCCTGACCACTGCACCTCACTCGGCTTCCACATCGAGTCAGCCTATCCATGTGTCCTGGAATGACACAGGACACACTATACACAGTGGATGGGGTTCAACTATGGAAGCAGCTCAGGACAGACATCTGGGTATGAGATGACAGCAGCTTCCCTCAGGAGGAAACCCCCAGCTAATCACATTCATTGACATCAGGGATAAAAGGAGGTAAGGATAGTTAACTCACTGAAAGGCCAAGCCTATCAAATTTGTGTCCCAATAGCCACATCTCTAATATGAGACCCACCTGGGAGCTCTAGTACCTAATCAAGACTAATGCCAGTTGTTATGAAGCATCCCCACAGGAGGTGATGGCTGCCCAGATGGAGTCGCCCCAAAGCAAGAGGCCACTGCCAGCTCCCAACTGCAATTCTGTCACTGCAGGGAACCAGCAACCTCACACTGACTCAAGAAGCCCTAAGCTCTATGCCCTGTCCTCAGTCAGTGGGTCTGAGACAGGCAGGCCTTCAGATGCTTGCCAAGCACCCCTCAAGTGGAGTCCTGGGAAAAGCCACCAAGTTGCCTGGGGCAGGGAGCTGGATACAGAAGTGCTGGAGACCTAGCTACCAAGGCAGACCCACCTCAGGTCAGCTGCTATGAGGTTAAAGCCGTTGTACAGGTGGCCCTCTGTGGAGACTTTCTTCAGGTAGGACAGGCTGTCCATGTCACTGGTCAGAAAGTGAGTCACGAGTTCACCTGGAGGCAGAGCACACACATCAATAGCTAAGGCAGTAGGCCTCGGGAAGACATAAGAAGAGGGGTAGTTCCACTGAGGTGCTAACATCTGGTGTCAGTCGCACCTTGCTAACTGGGCTATTATGGAAAATGGTCTTAAAAATATTTTCTAAGGGGGTTGGGGATTTAGCTCAGTGGTAGAGCGCTTGCCTAGCAAGCTCAAGGCCCTGGGTTCGATCCTCAGCTCTGGGAAAAAAAAAAAAATTTCTCGGTCAGGCAGTGGTGCGCACGCCTTTAACCTCAGCACTAGGGAGGCAGAGGCAGGCAGATCTCTGAGTTTGAGGCCAGCCTGGTCTATAGAGCGAGTTCCAGAACAGCCAGATTACACAGAGAAACCCTGTCTTGAAAAACCAAATATGTATATCCCCCCCTTCCAGGTAGGAGTCAGATCTCAACAGAAAAACTCTAGCTGAGCTTGCTCAGTGCCCTGGGTTCAATATCCACAGGGAAGAATGAACAGATGAATGAAAGAAAATAAAGTTTGCCTACTATATGCTCTCTGTGCAAGTTCAGCATTAAGAAAGCCGAAACTTGCCGGCGGTGGTGGCACACACCTTTAATCCCAGCACTCAGAGGCAGAGGCAGGAGGATCTCTGTGAGTTTAAGGCCAGCCTGGTCTACAGAGTGAGATCCAGGACAGGCTCCAAAATAACATGAAGAAATCCTGTCTCGAAAAAAACCAAAAAAAAAAAAAAAAAAAAAAAAGAAAGAAAGATGAAACTCATAAGTGGTGAAGAGATGGTTCAGCACTTAAGAGCCTAAGTCCAATCCCAGCCCCCACATGGCACCTTAGAACCGTCTATAATGGAATCCAATGTCCTCATCTGGCATGCAGGCATACATGCAGACAGAGCAATCATATATATAAAATACACAAATAAATAAATATCTAAAAAATAAAAGAAAGATGGAACTCAACAGGCTGGGGACAATGATGCCGGGCAGGGAGTCATAAGCCTAGAGGATACTTCCTGGCATAATCACATTGGCAATGCTTGCCATTTCTCTTCTCCAGCTCTTCTTCCTGTCACTGCTGTGTGAAGGGCACATGAAGGGCATCAGGCTCACCAGAAGCCCTGGCAGGGTGTCTGCCTTCCTCACAGCACCCGTGAGATCTGCTCACCTCCACTGCCCTGCCAGTCTTGCCTTTCTAGGCCCCACCCAACCCCACAGATCCCATACCTCTACCACGGGCGTCTGGCTCTTGCTGGGGCTGCAGGTAGTTGGTGAGCGCCCCCAGCTTCCCACGTGTGCTGATGCCAAGCCACGTTCCTCCTGCCTTGCCTTCCTCCATGTCGAGCCCTAGAGCAGATGACAGCATTACCACCAGCCAAGTTCCCGTGACGGGTCAGTCCCCTTGGCACTCTCTGCCAAGTCCTCATGAGGCATGTTCCATAGCTCTGCCAGAACATACAGGGTTGATGCTACTGTCACCAGGTCCCACACTAGGTCGCAAGCCACAGGAGAGGAGCTGGGAAGTGTGGCCCAGGTGTGAGGATGTGAGCGGCCCCGATGACAGGAAGTGTTCTGGCCAGACTGTTAGGTCACTGCACTTAAAGTCTGCGTAAAATGAGTTGTTAAGATGTCCTATGAGAAAGTGTGTTCATGAGTGTGTATGTGCAATCTAAACGTGTTCTTTGCACACCTGTGAGTCCTGGTACATGTACCTGTGCCCAAGCGGGGCTACAGGAAGTCAACAGATGTTTGCTCTACCACTCTCCACCTTAACCCTTAAACAGCATCTCTCACTAAGTCTGGAACTAGGCTGGGGGCCAGCCAGCCTCAGTGGTCCTGTTGTTTCTACAGCTCTGGGTTATAGGCATACAGGCCATGCAGGTGGGTGCCAGGATTTGAACTCAGATCCTCCTGTTTGTACAGTGAGTACTTTTACCTGACGAGGCATCTCCTTAACCCTAAAATGTCATTTGTTTGAACAAAAATCAATTATGACAGAAAAAGAAATATAAAATATAAACGCAGGAAAGAAAACAAAACTCTGTGGTGGGAGCAGAATAGCATACATAGAAAAGCCCAATCAAACCCAAGGCAGCCCACTAGGACCAGTGCGTAAGTCGGCTGAGAACTAGAGAAGGGACATTTACCTGTTCACGTATTCATTGTTATGTTTTGAGTCACGGTCTAATGTAGCATCTGATTCTCCTGCCTCAACCTACGTGCTGAGATTACAGCATGTACCACCTGTGCCTGGTCTATGCAATGCACGCCAGGCAACTCTACCAACTGAGCCACCTCCTCAGCCCTACTTTGTTTTTGTTAAGCCGGAGTCTCATAATTCAGCCTAGAAGGCCTTGACTGGGACCTCAGGTGACACTCATGCCTCAGATCCAAAAGTCTTGGGATCACAGGGCTGGCAACATCACCATGCCTGGCTTAGAAAATGAAAATCTGAATATGCCATTTCAAACAGTATTGAAAACACTTAGAGCCCTGAACTGTTGGGCTCAAAAGATCAGGTGTGACTACTGGGCTCAGCTCAAAAGAAGAGTAACAGAGACTGGCACTGGTGCCCAGACACACACATCAGTGTGCCACAGAGGCCAGAGCAGACTCAACATGCACGCACAACTGATTTCAATAAACAATACTGTAATCATGAGGAGGATAAATCTCAGCCCTTACCTCATATCAGGCACAAAGACTGATTTCAGAGTTGGGGACAGTTATTAATGTGCTTGCCTTGCAGGTATGAGGACCTGTTTGATTTCCAGAATCCTGTGATATCCAGGATAAGGTGGTATAAGCAGAGAAAGTTTTATCATGGGAGACCGTGATGGGCCAGTCTAAACTAATGAGGGAGCTTCACGCCAATGACACTTTGTTTGAAAGGAGGTGGCCTATGTTCCTGAAGTTGTCCTCTGGTCCCATGCACACATGTGCACACACATAGACATGAACTCACACACACACACAATAAAAACTAATTTGAGACAAGAGTCAGACTGCCAACTTAAAAATGCTATGGTGGAGACTTTGCTGACTACCATAGGAGGCCTTACCCACTCTGAGGAGTGGATGGGGGCAGAGTGGGAGGGAGGGGAGGAGGCGGGAGAAGGGGAGAGAGGGGGAACTGGGGTTGGTATGTAAAATGAAAAAAAGTTTAATAAATAAATATATATATATTTTTTAAAAAAATGCTATGGTGGGGCTGGTGAGTTGGCTCAGAGGTTAAGAGCAGTGGCTGTTCTTCCAAAGGTCCTGAGTTCAATTCCCAGCAAGCACATGGTGGCTCACAACCATCCATAATGAGATCTGGCGCCCTCTTCTGGCCTGCAGGCAACATGCAGGCAAAATATTGTATACATAATAAACAAACAAAACAAACAAACAAATAAATAAATAAGTAAATAAATCTTTTTTAAAAATGCTATGGCTTGGGGGAGGAGCAGGCTTCCTGAACAAGACAAAGAAGAACAAGCCATAAAAACTACATTCGTTAAAAATGAAGTGTTCTGCTTACCAAAAGATATTAAGGAAGTCAGTTGGCAGCCCATTTTACCCAATGAAAGGCTCGTATCCAGAATGCATAAAGAAACCTACAAATCAACCACTGGAAAACAAATGAGCTTTCACTGTGTGGCCGAGCAACAGAGAACAGATTTACTATCCCACATAAAACCACCAAAAACTAAAACCTATGAAAACATGGACTTTAAGAAGGATTTGAGCAGGTGTGGTAGTGCACACCTGTAATCCCTGCTGTAAGAAGGCAGAGGCAGTAAGCTTCAGGCCAGTCAGAAACACACAGCAAGACCCTACCTCCTCCCATCAAAAACAAAACAAAAAACAGGCCAGGGATATGGCTCAGTGGTGAACACTTGCCTGTCTAGCATGTGTCGGGCTCCAGGGTTGATCCCTAGCACCGTAAAAGAGCAAACAAAAGGCCAGATGGCTGGCAAGAAGGATCAGTGGATAAGGCCAAGCCTGATGTTTGACCCCCATAATCCACATGGCGGATTGTGAGAGTGTACATATGTACACACAGACAGACAAAGATCTTGAGGACAGAACTAAAGGTCCAGAGAGACTAAGGTGGCCAGAGTTCATGAAACAAGAGCAGAGGCCAGGGCTGTTCCCAGACTGTGTGTGACAGGATGAAAAAAAACCACACAAAAGGAACTGAACAGTGCTCACCGATGGCAGTGAGTGCTGTCTGCTCCCAGAAGTCAGGCTGGAAAACCCACTAACTCCTGGGGTTCTGGGTTCAGGAGTCAAAAATACTTAGCTTGAGCCGCACAGTGGTGGCGCACGCCTTTAATCCCAGCACTCGGGAGGCAGAGGCAGGTGGATCTCTGTGAGTTCGAGGCCAGCCTGGGCTACCAAGTGAGTTCCAGGAAAGGCGCAAAGCTACACAGAGAAACCCTGTCTCGAAAAAACCAAAAAGAAAAAAAAAATACTTAGCTCAAATGGCTCCTCCCCCACCTAACAGCCCCTAAAGCAAAGATCAAACTGTTTCCTGACAGCTGGCCTGCATTAAGAAAAAGCTTACTGATTTCTACAAATACCAAAAATACCCAGTACAGGCCTTTGCTGGGGGCCAGGGGTGCAGGTAGGAGCATGAACGCAGATACGAGAACACACATAGACATACACACACAATGACAATGCTCCAAAGACCAAGCAATGTGGCCCCTTCTCACAGGCTGGCCATTTCTTCCAGGACCCACAGCATGGGAAGAAGACACATGGGACATACTGGGTGGTCAGTTCTAAGGGATGCCTGATTTTAGGGCTGGCTGAACCCCAAAGCCTACTTTGCATTCAGCACCTGCACATGGAAGCAGCGCCATTACTACCCTTACTAGTTGTGGGTGCCGCCTTGCCAAACTTGGGGAGCACAGCAGAGCAGCTCACCAGGTGTGGAGAAACACTTACCACTGAGGATCTCACTGTTGTTCCCCCAGAAGTCTGCCAACTTGGACGGTCTGTGGTAGAATTCATCTCTATTGGCTGCCAAGATGAGCCTGGGAGAGGAAATCAGGGGAAGCCATGTCCTGGGGATTGAAATGCACGTGCGTCCCATGGGGAGCACCTCCAGCCTCTCTGCTCTAACGGTAAATTTTCAGCAGCAGCAACATGAAGAACCGCTCATTCCTGGCCATATATCCACAGGCGCTCTAGGCAGCTCCTGGGAAACTGCGGCAGAGAGCCTGCTCAGGAGACAGGCACCAGGCAGAGGTATAAGTACCAGGCAGGACAGGAAGGAAACTAAGGAGACAGAGAATGGAAAGGTAGCTCACCAACTCAGCGTTGAGGACGCCAGTCCAATCAACATTTACTGTTAAGACTGCCTACACAGGGCAGGTTCGTGAGCTGGTTTAGTTGTTAAGAGCACAGACTGCTCTTCCAGAGGTCCACATCAGGAAGCTCACAATCGCCTGTAACTCCAGCTCCAGGGATCTCACATCTGTTACCTGTGGGCACCTGTACTTACGTGCACATATCCATAAAAATATAAATAATTTAAAGTAATAAAAATAATGTTTAGAAAAAGAGACATTAAAAAGAGACAATGTCCTTTTTATATATTTTCTTTTAGAAAGTGTTAAAATAGCAATGAGCTATGTGTAAGGCCTGATCATTTATGTCCTTGAGCATGGCCTTATTACCTTTCTCAGATATAAGTCTGAAGTTTGCTGAGAACCTCAAGCAAGACAGAAATCTGTTCACAGTAAAAGCATCTTCTCTGTTACCCATGTGACCTTTATCTTATCAGCTACTCTAACCCAGCGCCCCCAGGAGCCACTCTGTCCTTGAAGTACCTTTAGAACCCTTTGAGACGTGCCCTCTGGAGGCACAGAATCACACAGACACCTTTGAGACCTACTTTCACAAGTCACAGTATCCTATACCTTTGAGATGGACCGTTAGACGGCAATGGAATCATATACTGCTCTGTGGAAGCCCACACCTTTGCCCTGGGAGTGTCTTGATACCCAAGTGTCTCTACTAACCTCTGCCAAAATCTATGTTAAAAATCTCTTCTCAATAAACTCTACCTCTGCTTCATGCTGACTCACCCTGAGATTTTTTTCTGTGAAGTCAAGCTGGGCATGATGGTACACAACTTTAGTCCCAGACTAGACAGGCGGAGGCAGATCTCTGTGGATTCTAGGCCAGCCAGGGTTATACAATGAGACCTCCATTAAAAAAAAAAAATCACGGGGTTGGGGATTTAGCGAGCGTAAGGCCCTGGGTTCGGTCCTCAGCTCTGGTTAAAAAAAAAAAAAAAATCACAACCACACTTTACTACCTTTCCTGAGTGGACATCTCTCAGGCTGCTATGGAGGCAGCATGGAGGCTTGCAGCTATACCTCTGGCCTCTGCCTGCTAGCCACATCTACCAGGTCTTGTGGGACAGTCTCATTCCATGCCATACTCCAAAAGGACCAGGGCAGTAAGGATTCTTCATGGACTACCAGGCACACAGGGGATAAGCTAGAGGACAGGTCATTTTCTTCCTTCCACCTGTCTGCCCCGCCCACTGCACACTCAAGCAGACCTAGAAAAGTGTGCCTCTGTCAAAAGAAGCCTGAGGAGACACTGGACATCAGTAGCTACATCTTGGTTTTGGAAGGAGAGTAGGAATGGCCCTTGAGCCCTCTGGGTCTCCTGGGGAAGCCTCACCGCATCCAGACTGCCCTAGTCTTGCCCCTAATTCTCACTTCAGCACAGTCACCTGGAGTAGGGAGGTAGTCACTGTCCTTAGGGTAGACTGTGGTGGTCTGAAGGAAAACGGCCCCACAGGCACACACAAGTGGCACTATTAGGAGGTGTGGCCTTGTGGAAGGAAGTGTATCACTGGGGGTGGGCTTTGAAGTTTCAGATGCTGAAGTCATGCCCAGTGGCTCTCTCTTCCTGCTGCCTACAGATTGGGATATAGAATTCTCCAGTAGTACATACACCATCTCTGCCTGCATGCCGCCATGCTTCCCACCAGGATGATAATGGACTAAACCTCTGAAATGTAAGCCAGCCCATGTGCTTTCTTTTTGCCATGGTGTCTCTTCACAGCAATAGAACCCTAAACAAGACACAGATACCCTCAGAACAATTCTCTGTACCTTCAACAGGCAAGTTCCAATGAGCCTGTGTCTCCCATCTCTGTTCTGCCCCTTCTGGGGTCGAGTTGTCTCTCCCATCTTGGCAGCAATGCCAGCATTCCCAACACCACATTTTTCACTGAGCCCGCACAGTGGCTAGGAGGAAAACAAGCAAAGCTCCTGAGGCTTCAGTGATGACACAGAGACTGGCTGGGAGCCCCCATTCTTCCAGATGTAGGGTCAGCTTCCTGGTCCTGCCCCTGAAAATGAATTGGGGGCAGTGGAGCCAGGAAGCCCCTGCTGTGGAATATTCCTTTACACTGTGTGAATATATGTCACTGTGATTGGTTTAATAAAGAAGCTGACTGGCCAATAGTTGAACAGGATAAGGTTAGGCCGGAGAGCCAGACTAGGAGAATGCTGGGATGAAAAGGGGTGGGTGGAGTCTAGAGTTGCCAGTCAGACATATAGGGAGCAGGACATGAATGTGCCATGCTAATAAAGGTACCACCACATGGCGGAGCATAAATAAGGCACATGGGTTAGCTTAAAGTGTAAATGCCTGTTAGTAATAAGCCTGAGCTATTGGCAAAACATTTATAAGTAATATTACTTCAGTCCACAAATGGTGTTCCAATGTGGCACAACTACATCCACATAAAACCTGAGAGAGCTTGGGAAAGAATTCTAAACACACAAAAAACGGAGTCAAAACAGCTTCTTGGTAACTGCCTTTTCTCCAATGAACTCTGTTTGCTGGTGGTGATCAGAGGTGTGATTAGATCTCTTCCTTTAAGAGAAGCTTCCTGGCTCAGCGCTAGCAGCAAAAACCGAGGGAGGCTCTTTTCAGAGGCTCTGCTACCCAACATTTAAGTGCGGTTTATGAGCAAATGGGTGGTACGATACTCAGTGGCCATGTGGACCAAAAAATTCCCAGATTTGGGGCAGTAAACATTGCTCCCGGAGCTGGCGGTAAATATACCTCTGCCATGAGACTAGACACAGGGAACTGAGCGGGGAGGAGCCAGCCACCAGCACACTATGATCTAAGTTACACAGCAGTTTAAATATTTTGCTCATGCAGACAGAAAAGGTTACAGATGCTCAGTGAAGGACAGATTTAGACAAAAAAAAAAAAAAGGCCCTAAGTGGGCTTGGGAAAGAAAAGAGAAGGTATACACATCATAAAAAAGAAACATAAAGTTTTAAAATAATAAAGTCTTGCCAGGCACTGGTAGCACACACCTTTAATCCCAGCACTTGGGAAGCAGAGGCAGGCAGATCTCTGTGAGTCTGAGGTCAGCCTGGTCTACAGAGTGAGTTCCAGAACAGGCTCTAAAGCTACACAGAGAAAAAACAAAACAAACAAATCAGGTTTGATCAAGGAAGACCCCCCCTCCCCGAAATCCTGACTACAGACACAAAGAAACCTAGAACTACAAGATACATAATGTATATTTGCCCGGCTCAAACACATAACAAAAAAATCAACCTTGGCTGATTTATGTACAATGTACAGTCTGTACTGTGTTAATGCAGATACATATGTTACCGTTAGAAGTTTATATATTTCAGGGCAGACAGGGATGGTTGAGGAGATCCAGCATCCAGAGCAGCTTCCAGATTGCTGACTGCTGACCCAGCCTCACGGAACGCTACAGTTTTCCTAAATTTTCCCAAATTCCCTCAAAGATTACCAGTACCCCCAACCATTAGGAAGTAGTCCAGAGAACTATGCCCACATTCCCAAAAAATGGGTTATGGATGTCTATTATCATTTAAAGGGGGTTACAAGTTGTTATTAGTGATAATTTAAAAAAAAAAAAGCTAAATAAAAGAGTTAAATTCAAAGATCTCTTTCTAAAGGAAAAAAGGAAGATATGATATAAAAATGATAGGATAAAAAGGTAGATTACTGAATCAATTTCAAACTAAAAAAAGCAACTATTACTCTTAAATAATTTACATTGGTATGGATTTTTGTATGTTGATAGAAATTTAAGCATTCTTGTTACACTGCTTATATGTTTCCATTTCTGTTTAAGATATTTTTTAAATTTATCTATCTATCTATCTATCTATCTATCTATCTATCTATCTATCTATTTATTGTTTTTCAAGACAGGATTTCCCTGTGTAGTTTTGGAGCCTGTCCTGGATCTCACTCTGTAGCCCAGGCTGGCCTTGAACTCACAGAGATCTGAGTGGCTCTGCCTCCCGAGTGCTGGGATTAAAGGCGTGGACTACCACCACCCAGCTGTTTAAGATAATTTTGTATATTGCCACAAATTTGAGGTTATTGACCTTTTACATCTGTTTCTATTTTTGCTTAAGGTAATACCTATACAGCTTATACCTATACAATGTAAAGTTTTAGTCCTTAAAAGCTATTTAAGGGGTTGGGGATTTAGCTCAGTGGTAGAGCACTTGCCTACAAGGCCCTAGGTTTGATCCTCAGCTCAAAAAAATAAAAATAAAAAATAAAAAAGCATTTAGGGATACTAAAAGGCTAACACTCACTCATAACTATTAAACTTATAGTCATGTTAGATAGGTTTTCTAGCTATACAGAGATATATTCTAGATAAACAGAGAAATAGATAGGCAATCTTTAAAAACTTCAAAGACTTACAGAATATGGCATTTAAAATGTTTTGATAACTTAGACTTTTATGACAGTTAAGACATGTCTGTTCCTGGCAGCACCAATGTACTCCAGAGAACATGATGGGCATCGAAAAACTCCATATGGAGTTTGCTTTCTTTATGGAAAAAGTTAGCCACGTGGGAAAAAAAAAAAAACTGCCCTTGCCTAAATTGCTGACAGTTACTGTCCAAACTGGACCAGCAGGATGTAAGAAAGGAGACTGTAGAACTTTGCCAAGACAGGATAGGATAGTCTTTCAAAATTCCCTGCTTCACAGGAAAGTCTGTCAGATATGCTAGACCTGTAGGCCAGAGTTGGATGCCCTAACATTGCAGAGGAACCTAGGGTGACTGTCCAGGCGGCCTGATGTCCCTGTCATTAGGTAACATTTCACCCTTCTGGGGTCTTTGATGTAATTGAAGACTAGATAGTTATAATTATAGTTTTCTTTAATTATGATAAAAGGTAAATTAGATTTAAACTTTAGACTCACCAAGATAGGATAGAAAATGGAGTATTTTCTCTAATTTTGCCAAATACAAATGGACTGGATATTGTAACTGTAATTCTTTTTTTTTTAAAGATTTATTTATTTATTATGTATGCAGAAGAGGGCGCCAGATCTCATTACAGATGGCTGTGAGCCACCATGTGGTTGCTGGGAATTGAACTCAGGACCTCTGGAGGAGCAGCCAGTGCTCTTAACCTCTGAGCCATCTCTCCAGCCCCTGTAACTGTAATTCTTACTTGATAACTGTTTTAGTTGTATATAATTTTACTACGTTAAAGTTAAAACCTTCTTTTTTTTTTTTTTTTTTTTTTTTTGGTTTTTTGAGACAGGGTTTCTCTGTAGCTTTGTGCCTTTCCTGGACTAGCTCTGTAGCCCAGGCTGGCCTCGAACTCACAGAGATCCACCTGCCTCTGCCTCCCAAGTGCTGGGATTACAGGCGTGCGCCACCACCGTCCGGCAAAACCTTCCTTTTTTATTTAGACAAAAAGAGGGAATTCCTGTGGAATATTCCTTTACACTGTGTGAATATATGTCACTTTGATTGGTTTAATAAAGAACCAATAGCTGAACAGGATAAGGTTAGGCCGGAGAGCCAGACTAGGAGAATGCTGGGATGAAAGGGGGGAGTCTGGAGTTGCCAGCCAGATGCAGAGGGAGCAGGACATGAATGTGCTATGCTAATAAAGTTGGCAGATGGGACAGAAACTTCTACCTCAGAGCTCCTACTGGTAGTCTGTGCTCTTAGTAAGCTCTGTGCCCAGAACCAGACAGGGACTGCTGGCCCCAGGAACTGATTCTTACATATTTGAATAAAGGCAATGTGAAACAAATAAATAAGAAGGGAAAGAAAAGCAGAAAAGCTGACTAAGCAGGACCTTCTGTCTGAAGATGTCCAACTACTTATTTTTCTTAGGACTAGAGAGATGTCTCAGTGGTTAAGAGCACTGGCTGCTCCTTCAGAGGACCCTGGTTCAATTCCCAACATGGTAGCTCAAAACTGTCTGTAATTCCAGTTCCAGTGGTTCTGACACCCTCACATAGACATACATGCAGGCAAAAGACAAATGCACATAAAATAAAAAGAAATAAAGTAACAACAACAAAAGATTTTCAAAATTATATAGCCAGGTTGTAGTGGTGCACTCCTTTAATCCCAGCACTCAGAAGGCAGAGGCAGGCTGCTCTCTTGAGTTCAAGGCCAGCATAGTCTACACAGAGAAACCCTATTTCGAAAAACAAAAAGAAAAAAAGTCTTTTTCCTTGAACCTTTTTCCTTTTATTATTCTTGTGTATGAGTGTTTTGCCTGCATGTATGTCTATGCATTACCCACAGACAGTCCATAGAGGCCAGAAAAGGGACTGGATTCCCTGAAACTGGAGTTACAGGTGGCTGTGAGCTGCCATGTAGGTTCTGGGAATCAAACCTTAATTGCTGAGCCTTCTCTCCAGTACCTCAACTGCCTATTTTTAAGCAAGAAATGTGTTTGCCTAATTTCTGAAGAACACTAACTGCTCAGTTATTTTTATCACAGGTTGAACTGCCGATGGTTTGTGGGGACTTTGTAATTCAGGGATATGCTAGAGAGATGAGCACCCACATCAAGTCCTAGATGAGAGGAGAGACAACTTCCTCAGCTAACACTTGGAGCAACTGCAGTACCCATGAGGGTTCATCTGTGGTCTGAGTTCAAGTTCCTAGCACCCAGGTGAATGTTGGGTGTCTTTAACTCCAGCCGTGAAGCAAGCTGACTAGTTAGGCTACCCACATTGGTGAGCTCCAGATTCAACTGAGAGGCTCTGTCTCGATGCATAAGGTAGAGTGTCTGAAGACTTGCAACACGAACCTCTGGCCTCCACATGCATGTGCACAAACCCATGCACACATGTGCACATGCACACCTCAACACAGACGTGCACCCACATACATGCATGCACACCACATGCTCAAGAAAAAATTTTTAATTAGAATGCATCATTTTCAGCTTTGTGCATGGGAGTGAAACACTGACATTTCCCTAGTCAATGGAAGGGCATGCTTTTACTGCATTTCCATTTATAAAAAAAAAATGCAAGTTTCTCCAGCTCATGGCTCTTTGGGTGAGTGGACAGGGTACATTGACTTACTGTGGTTATTGGTCAATCTTGTCAAAGCTGTTACGATGTCTGTAAGAGTATTTCATGTAATCAGTTATAGATTTTGAAATACACACAATTGCCAGCCAGAGTAATAGGCATTTATTTGCTTCACTTTTGACCTACTCCTTCAGGAGGCATTTTGCTAGGGTGAAGTCAGGGCCTGAGTTCAACCCTTAGCTCCAATAATGGCTTGATTGCATTTTATTTTTGCAGTGTTGAGGACTGAAGACAACTCTCTACCACTGAGCTATCCATACATAAACCCCAAGAATTTCAAGCATCATTTCCAGTTTTGTTTTTTTGTTTTTCGAGACAGGGTTTCTCTGTGTAGTTTTGGTGCCTGTCCTGGATCTTGCTCTGTAGACCAGGATGGTCTCGAACTCACAGAGATCCACCTGGCTTTGCCTCTGTGGGATTAAAGTGCTGGGCTTAAAGGCATGTGCTACCACTGTACTGTATTTTATGATTCTGACCTGGGAGATCTCAGACCTTAGGGAGGTTTATACTGCTCTATGGGGACTTTAGGGGACTTTTGTCTTTTGGGATCATGGCAGAAATCTAAAGCACTGCCCAGGCGTCCTCTCAGTGAATAAGTCAGAAGCTGCAGCCTGCCACCGTCACTGGACATCCCTGGAGCTACCAGAAGTGAACTTCGTCCACCAAGCTGGGAAAATATGGTTCGTGTTCATTCACTTGCTCAGGGCTGATTTAGTGAGATCTGTTAGGCTTCTTCACCTCCATAAGAAACACAGACCAGTGTGCTGTAAGCTGGCAGCAAAGCGTCTTCCTTGGAGACATGAGCATCCAAGTATAGGACAAAGTCCCCTGGGAAAGCCGTCATGCTGACTGATCTTAGAGCACAGGCTTCCCCTCTGCCATAATGGATCGCCACAGGCTGGCAGCTCAGGCACCAGCAGTTTATTGTCTTGTAGCTCTGCAGGCTGGGAGTCCAGGATCACAGTATTGGCAGGGACGGGTTTCCACCAGGGGCCTGTCTTCCATCTCTCTGTTTGTACCAGCATTCTTTTGTATGTCTGTATTCTGATCTCTTCTCAGGACACCCAGCGTACTGATTCAGGTCCACTCCCGTGGCTTCATTTGACCTCAGTCATTTCTTTGAAGGTCTATCTCTAAAGAGAGCTGTATTCTGATGTACTGCCAGTTAGGATTTCTATTTTTTACTTTTTGGTTTTTTCGAGACAGAGTCTTAGTCTATAGCTGTGATAAATTGCTGTCCTGGAATTTAGAGATCCACCTCTCTCTGGAGTGCTGTTATTAAAGGCCTGAACTGCTACACCTGGCTGGAGTTAGAATTTTAAACATAGAAACTATAACATCCTGTGGTTGTGAAGAGCTGTCTAGTTACTTTCTGTTGCTGTGATAAAACACCATGACCAAGGCAGCTTATAAACGAAAGTGTTTAATTTGGGGCTTACAGCTTCAGAGGGTCAGAGTCCATGGTGGCCAAGCAAAGGCATGGCAGCAGGAACAGTGAGAACTCATGCCTTCTTTTTTTTTTTAATTATTTTATGTGCATTGGTGTTTTGCCTGCATGTATGTCTACATGTATGTTTACTTCTTTTAGACCTTAGAGATGTTTATACTGCTCTTTGGGGGCTGTGTCTTTTGTGATCATGGCAGAAATCTAAAGTACTGCCCAGGTATCCTCTCAGTAAGGGTGTCATATTTTGGAATTACAGACAGTTGTGAGCTGCCATGTGGGTGCTGAGAATTGAACCCAGGTCCTTTGAAAGAACAGCAAGTGCTCTTAACCACTGAACCACCTCTCCAGCACCCCCCGCCCCCAGCTCATATCTTAATCCACAAGCTGGAGACAGAGAGTGAGTCACTGGAGTGCTGTGAATGGCCCCCAAGTCTTTTGAACCTCAAATCTCATCCCCCAGTGACACCCCTCCTCCAACAGAGCCACACCTCCTAATCCTTCCCAAAGTGTTCCACCAACTGGAGACCAAGTGTTCAAACACATTAGCCTATGGGAACCACTCTCATTCAAACCTAAGGTGTCTTCTCCTACTTCAAAAGCCATCTGTGGCAGCCACAGTAAGCCCTGGGGACCAAGTCTGGCTCTGTGATCAATCTTTTCTTTCTTTCAGAATTTCATGTTGTCCAGGTTGGCCTTGGACCTCCTGCTTGCATCCCCAAGTGCTGTGATTAAAAGATGTGAACCACATCTGGTTTCCAACTGAATGAATAAAGGTTGGTCCCCAGGGTCTCAGACTAATTGGATGTGAAGGTGATTTTCAGTGAGGCCCCAGGTGGTGATTGGTAAGTCCCAGAGATTGTCCCCAGAGGCCAGGGTTGCTGGAAGGATGAGGTGGGTGGAGCTTACCACAGGCACAGGCTCTGAGTATTCCCTGCAGGAAGAGGAACAGCTAAACTCCAGCCCCCTAAAGCTGGACAGAGATTTCTGGCCATATGGATCTGTTAACATCTGAGAGGGTAGAAAGGAAGCCAGTGAATACATGGTGACCCCAGGAAAGAGGATGGTGGTGGTGTTGCCTCTTGCTGCCTCCTCTTCCTGCTGGTCTAAGTTGTCCTGCCTGAACCCACTGTGTGACTGGGACTCCAGGTGTGTGCTGCACACTCGGCTCTCATGGGTCTTTACTTCCTACTAGTACGTGATGTAAACTTGCCGATTTTTTATCCTTCTTTCTTCCCATTTTAATTTTACCTGCAGATGGTCTTCAAGGAACAAACTATCAAGTGGG